>NW_010273710.1:45315-91555 GCF_000690775.1 Eurypyga helias
TTGATTAAAATTTACTTGTTGCTGGGGTTGTCTCTCTGCAACTCTTGCGAGTCTACCATGAATCAGCCCAGTTAAAATATCATGCTATGCATTTCACTCCTTGCTGCTGCCATGAAGTTTTGATTTTAGGAAGAATAATGTCAACCCATGTCAGCTGGGTTTGCTTGGGAATTTCTTTTTTCCTTCTTGGTCTGTGTGTCTCTCACTTTCCCAGTGTCTTGCTGATGGAAACTCTTGTAATTTTGCCTTTTCCCCTAATATTTCCCATTAGGCTTTTCTCTTCTTTTTTTTTCTCTCTTTTTTTTTTTTTTTAAATGACAGTTCATGTTGCAAAACAGAGGAGAAAGGGATATAATGTAAATACGACATTTCAGTTAAAATCATGTGCCTGGGAAGAGCTAAGAGCATTTCATATGAAAAGTGAAACTGTCCCAGTCACAGAGCAGGACTGAACAG
The DNA here is from genome assembly GCF_000690775.1 of Eurypyga helias. Classification (NCBI taxonomy): domain Eukaryota; kingdom Metazoa; phylum Chordata; class Aves; order Eurypygiformes; family Eurypygidae; genus Eurypyga; species Eurypyga helias. Next base: position 45,772 of record NW_010273710.1, read on the forward strand.
TGATGAGATACAGAGCTTTTCGCAATTGCTGGTCCCTAGATAAGGTGTGGTCTGTAGACGTTGTTATAGGTAACTAGAATGGACAGCATTGTAAATCAGAGACGTGTGTTCCCCCAACCCCTCAGATCTTTACCTTTCCAGTTTTTCCAGTTTTCTTCATCTGAAACTGATCTGTATTGCCCATAGCATGGGGCTTCTATCAAAAGGATTGAGCAGAGACAGGGTGGGGGATCCTGTTATGACAGGGCGTGGTTTTGCTGCAGTTGAAAAGACTCATCCCTTCATTGTATTTACAGGAAAAGAAAATCAATCTTTTGAGCATATCCTCATCCTAACACAGTTGCTGCACACACAGATAAGAACAAAATCCAAACTTCCCACCTTCCCCTGGCTTCATCTAATTGACTGTAAACCTTTGGATCTACTCTAACACTGAGCTATTACCTGTAGTTTGGGAAGAGAATCCTCAAGGAAGAAAGATCTTTATAAAATCATGGATAAATCTGGATCAAAGTATTATAACAGAACTTAAAACAGGCATCTGAAATAGGTAATAGTACAAATATAGTTAGCTCCTAGAACATTCCTGAAGGCAAATAAATAATAAAAAAAATAAACTCCCCACATTAGGTTTTATTCTAACTCTAAACAATCCTTAATAGGAACATGGGAAGCCATATCATCTCCAGAGCTGCTCTTCTCTCTCAGCTTTGACACAGGACTCATGCCCAGACCTTTCTGTTCCTGACTTCTGCTCAGCTTCCTGCTACAGATGCAGGGGAAGAGACTCCAGAGGTGCACAGCAGAGGGGAGGGGGCAAGGAGCACGCACTAGGGCTCAGCTGTGAGAGGGTATTAAAGCTGCAGCCCAGGTTCATCCTCTGGCAAAGGCAGATGCCTAATGAATAAACTGGATGTACAAGAGCTTTGGGGAGTGGAGCACTCCCCCCATTTCCCACCTCTAAGAAAACGTTTCAGTTTTTTATGGCTAGCTATAATCGACAAACTGATCCCAGTTTGTCCTTGGAACGAACCCCGGAAGCTCCTTTCTCCAGCTCCACCAGACTTACTCCTCCTCACATGTCACCCCAGATGACCCAAAGGGAGGAATCACATTCTCTGTTCCAGTCAGGGCAAGAAGCACCGGAAGACTCTTCTGCAGGAGACCATCCTTTCTGCCATGTACCCACAGCACGGGCTCCACGGAGGGGTTGGTGCGCACCAAGAGACCTGCGTGGCTCTGCTGCCACAGCACCAGGCTGTGGCCCTGCAGAGTGTGGCTCAGATTTGAAACAGCACCTGGATTTCTGGACTCCCGTGTGAATTGCTCCACGGAAAACTTTTACTGAGCCGGGGGCCCAAATTGCACAGACTTGGAGAGAAACAGAAAACTGATAAATGTGGGAAGAACAGTATGAACCTTACTACAGAGGCTGTAAGAATATGTTTCTCCTGGTCTGTCATTCAGCCACCACAACACAGGGGTTAACACAGCTCCTTGTTGACAACTTTTCCTGTCTTTAGGGTTGTTATTTTAGGGTACTAAAAATAGTTTCAATCCTAAAAATAAGTTCTAAAGTGTTCTTAGCATATATTTAATACTAAAAATTTGAGGCTTTTTTTTTTTTTTTTTAACAGATGATACCAAAGAGAGTGATAGAACCCAGGTATTTTTCTTAAAATGGTGGAAAAACTATAGGGAAAGCTCTTCCATGAACTATATAATTGCAGGTGTATCAACACAGCTATGGAATAAAGCAGATAGATATGACCATTTTTGACAGGATATTTTGAAAAAAGTGGTATCATGATTTTCCTCATAATATTTTTTTTTTTTAGAAATCAAAATCATGCCTTTTTTCTATGCTTCCCCTCCTTTTTCCTGTCCAAAATGAATTATTTTGATCAAAATACCCTTTTTTCTCTGAAAAAAATTCATCTGGTCAAAAAGGTATTTTTGCTTTTGTTGAAAAAATGTTTCACAAACACCCGCAGAATAGCTCCAGTCAAGAATTCGGTTTCACCCTTACAGTTAATGCTACCGCATGATTTCCCCTCACACGTAGTCAGTACAACCATTAACAGCGTGGTTATGGTATATGGAAGGTATGGTTTTATACTCTTTCATAGAGCAGCATTCCTTTCCAGAACTGTATTACTCAGAATATTAAACATTAAAGCAAGATAAGGTAGAAACAGCCAGGTAAATTCTACAGAGCCAGAGAACAAGGCTGAGGGAACTTTTTTCCCTGAGGCACTGTGCAGATGGAGGACAGGCAATGTACTTGGCAAAAATGAATTGGTCACATTTTTTATTTTTTTAAAGTGTGGGAGGAAGCTTATGTGAACGCACACAGCCAAAAGGGAGGTGAGAAGATGGAGGGAGTTGTCCTGGAGAACAAACACGCCTGAAAGCTTTTAGCAGCACTGCTTGACTTGCAAACTCAGCAGCCCACTGTATAGCCCACCTATAGTGCATCTAATAGCACGGGTGTATACATTAACGACAGCCCCTGGAATACAACCCTTTTGCTGCTTTGCTATCATGTTAAGCCACCAGATGGACGTGTTTGTGTAAAAACATTAAAATACAGCATCGAAAACATACAGTATTTACCAGGACCTGTCAGCTTTCTGTCTCCTACAGCCATTTTACTTCCTCACATATACATATATTTACATCATTTTCAAAATGCCTGTTATTAAGCTGACTGCTACAGCTCCTCTGGAGTAGTTACCGTCTATTATGTAAACATATCACTGCTACAATTTATAACACTCCTGTTATTTACCCAATAGAATGTGTAACTGTTCCAAGCAAGCCATTACCGTCTGCCACATAAAGTAAATCCATCTTCAGCTGCTTTTGCAAGCATGAGTTATAATGACACTTAACATTTCAATAGTGCCATACACGTTGGAAGATCTCAGTGTGCCTTATAAACATTAATGAATGAATTTAGGTTTAAAAGCAGTCCCATGTGGCAAGAATTAGAACTAAGCCAATAATTCACAACCAGGTCCCGATTCAGGAAGAAGCTTAATCGCTGGCACCGACTTCAATGTGGCTGCTTATGTGTCGGAAGCTTCACACATGCCCAAGTTCCCAGGTGACTACGAATCTGCGGGGACCACAGCATTCATTTTTCATCTCTCTCTGTTTGCAGAACATGATCAGCTTACAATCTTAACACAGGAGGTTTCTCTGCAAACCAGCCTTAATTCTGCAAGACATTTGGTTTGAATTTCACGCACACACACTCCCCCCCAACCACACAGTGAGTTCATTCTTTTCAGGTTCCTTGTATTTTGTGTTAACTCTTCCCAGAAGAGCATTTTACCCGTTAGTCACCCCACTGCACGGTGTTCTTAGAAGTGCTGGGGGAAGGCAGGCGGTAAACTCAAGCAGAGCTTTCCCCAGCTGGGCAGCAAGGACACAGCTCTGCAGTTGGACATTTCTGCTTGCTGGAAGTTTGGACTCTTGAATGCTGTTAACAGAGGGAGGAGCTGCAAGTGTCCAGACCAGAATGCTGACAGCCCATACGTGCCCACTGCAGGACAGTGCAAAACCAGGGACGTGGTAGTGAACAGTAAATGAAGATCACCTCTGATTACTGATGTTTTTCATGTGGAATCCAAGCTTTTGGGCTTCTTAGACACGGCATGATCAAACGGTATTGCCCTGAACTTCTTTTCTCCTGATAGCTCGTGTCGGAAGAAGAGAAAGGGCAATGAAATTTCATATTAACTTCATTAGGAGCATAAATACAAAAGAGTCAAACTGTCCCTGAATTGCACTGGCTGATGAAACATGAAAAGCAATGGAGTTACAGTAGCACAAATAAGAAGAATTTTTTTTTTTAATTTTAACTAAAAAATGTCCAAAACTCTTGGTAAAATGTCTTCATAAATACAGCACCCATAGTAAATAGTATTAAATTCATTCAAAAGGACTCATAAGAGACATCAAATTTTTTAAGGATACTGTTGATGCATATCTATGCATGCTTCTGTAACTGTAAGCTAAGGCAGTATGACCTATGCATGGTTGCATTTCTCCACGAGAGAAGACACAGTGAAGTGACACAAGTCTCTCACTTTAAGAAAGGGAAGAAGTATTTACACTCTAAAAACTATCCAGGTTGCTAGTGATGAATTATAGTGGATCACATTTTCTTCTGACAAGCTGTTTCTAAACTGCATCAAAAGCATGTAAATGTTCTCTATAGTGTATGCGTTGTGCAACTACTCGAAGCAGCAGACACTGTACAAGCCTACTTTTGATCACGGACAAATTTTAAAACTGAAATTTTTGGTACCAAAACTGTTTTCACCTATACAATTTGGTGCAGATATCAGATGATTTACTGTGTTTCCAAAGGTCTCAGACCACTGAAAGTCTCCATGAACAACATTTCAGGTTCATTATATGTGCCACCTTAGTTGGTACATGGAAGCCGGGTTGCACATATAAAATGTAAATGCTGGTTGGAGAATTGATAGATGTGCTAAAACAGTGTGTCCTGCAACAGCATGACATTCTGTGGGCTGATAAGCCAACTGCAGGGGAAAGCAATGCATAGCAGGAAAAAAAAACCACACAGGAAGGTTACAGTTAACATCCTCCCCCTACTTTATCATATGCTCTTCTGTTATTTACTGCTGCTTATAGGTTCCCGTTCACCCTGCAACGATATGGGAAAATGCAACGTCTGGAAAATTGGTGGAAGTTACTCCCTTCGCACTTAATGAACCTGGTTCTTGTCTGGCAGCTGACTGACCTTGCTGCACCTCCATTTAAATGCATGGAGTTTAGTTTGATTAACACTTGCGTAACTAAGGTGAGCATCATCTCTGTGGTCTCTCACACCTGAGATTTAATTTTCTGCAATGACTGGCCAGAGATTTCCATGCAAGAAGCACTCCTTGCATAAAAAGCTGATTTCTAGGCTCTGAGAAGTTGACGACAAAATGCTTACTGCTTCTGGGTTTTTTTAGTTTTTTTCAAGGATATCTAAGCAATTTAGAATAGACACGACACATGCACAGTCTTACACTACAGAGAGACACTGATGTGACAGAGGAAGATGAATGATACACTCATAAAAATAGAGAACTTTGAATATCCCTTCTTCTGTAGATTTAATTTAAGTCAGATCCTTCAATATTGTATGGATGTGGTTTATATTAAAGAGTTTGAGAACAATCCCTATGCAGTGAATTGAACACTTTATAATTCAAAAACGTAATATAAAAGTGAGTTAAAAAATACAAGATATGAAAGACCTGGGAAAAAAAATTAATGGTCATGATCTCATAGCTCATAATGATAAATGGTGTCTCACATGTAGATTGAAAATTGCTTGCCTTTTGATTATGATGAGTTTTTCCATTTTAGATTTCTGAAATAGAAAAAGAGGAATTGAAATATTTCTAATTACAGGGAAATTCTGAAGTGGAAAATATATCTTTTTTTTTTACATGCCTCTTATTGGTTTTCTGAGAGATACATAAAGTATCAATTTGAAATCCAGCAGATATGAATGGATTCTAACTCCTTCCATATAGTAGGGGTTTGTATGCAGCTGGCCCCTGTGTATTAGCAAACATGGTTATTTAAAACATAAATGTATGAGTCCTTTGTACTATCTCTTTGAGTACAGCAAAAGATGCAAGAAAGGTTTACATTTGATCTTTCAGCATGAAAGGTACCGTGGGACTAGGCGAAGGAGCCTTCCCCATCAGCACAGGTTGTGAGAATGACCCTATTCCAGCCCTTCTCTCAGCTCCCACTGTAATGACACTCCTCTAAAATGGGAACAAAAGATGCAGGCTAAGTAGGGAATGCTAAAACTGTATTTTTTTTCTCACGGCCCATTAACAAAACATACTTTACAGAGGTCTCAATTTACAGTGGGAGCTAGGCAGACCTAAGAGCACAAAAATAGAGGAAAATCAAAGAGGTGGTTTAAAATCTCTCTCTTTCCTCAGTCTCTATGTTAACCACAGTGACTGAAATCAAAGAACATGGTTTATGCCACTGCCAGCAAAGATTCTGAAGTTAGAAATTCCAAACTTTTTCATGAGCCGCCTTTGAGCAGTAGTTTAGTAAGTTGACTTCCAAGGGTCCCTTCCCAATTAATCTTTTCTATGTTTCTATAACATTTTATGCAACAGTAGATCTATCAGCAAAAAGAATCAAGTGACATCAGTTTTTTGGTAGCTTTTAATCCATCTTCTATTTAGGAAGCTAACTTCATGCATTTCAAGAATTAAAGTTCAAATGAGAAGACACAGATCAGAATAACTTCCAAATAACCACCTTCCAGAAAACTAGCCTCCCCTTACATGTGTTCCCATAATAGTGAAGAGATTTACAGAGTCTATTTTCCTTCCTTTTGCAATTGTAAAACTTCAGGCTTAACACTAAGGCATCCCTGAGTGGTGCCTTCCAATTTCATTCTTTCCCAAATGCCTTTCAGGCCACACAGCAGTTTAACTGCTCCTTTTAGTCAGAGTTTTGCAGCCTTGATTACCCTCTTCAGAAACAGATCATATTTCTGGATGAGAAATGTCAAGGTCATGTCACATACACTGGTGGTACTTCATTGCACTTTCTACACCTATGTTGGGCACCATCAGATTTGCCTCTTGACTATACATGGTTGATATCCTCCTGAAAAAGCAATAGTTCACATTATTTCCATCCCAATTCAGGAATTTGAGTGAGGGCCTGGAATTAGGAACAAAATCACCACTTGTATTCAATGAATGGCCTTCTGGAAGTTTATAACCACCTTTGCAGGCAGAGTAACAAAAACCTTAGGTGCAAAGTGTCAAACAATAAAGAAGCTGCAAGTTTAGACTTGATTATCTATTTGAAGAAAACGCAGTGACTCTAATAATTCAATGCACCTGCTCAGATGCTTGCAACTAGGTTTATTTGCATCATTTATGGGGTCAGAGCACTTGAAATTTAGAAAGATTAGTATTGACAATGGCAGGGGTAACATTTTTCTTTCGCTTCTATTGCTGCACGAGTACTGGGAGTAACAAACATTAGCATTTATTCACCAGAATTTGGATTTCTTATTCCTACTAAGCATACTTCAGCAGTAAAAGGTACAATTCTTTGTACTGAACCATGCACACATTAGCCTACTAATCTCGTTCACTTAAGCACGCTACTGATTTTTTCTGCCAAGACATTGGCTTTAGCAGTAGACATTAAATCAGCATGCTTTGGATTTGTTGCCCATAGTCTTGGCTTGAAAGCAGAGGCTAAGCTTCTATCAGCTCCATCTCTTTTCACATCAAATCCATTAGAGTGAATAGAGTGGCATGAGGTAATCACTGAAGATGAGATTTGGGCCAAAACTGACAAATGGTCCAATCACTCTATTGAGCTGCATAGGATTTTTATATGACAGTTTTCTTTTTGGCTGAATGGAGATGACTGTAAGGAGAAGTGGCTTCCTGGCAAAATCTAAAGCAAAGTCCAAAGTCTAACTGGTTCATATTTGTGGAAGTGGCTTCAGGTAGATTTATTCTTAAAAGCATTAATTTAATTACTGCAGTTACAGCCTTTTCTAAGGAAAAGAGAAATAGAAAGGTAAAGTAACCAATGAGAAATGGGAGTTTTGTTTTGGGGAAAAACATCTGTTTCAAAATACCCAGATTAAGGTTTACCTGGAAATTACTTCTGTGGGTTTTGAGACTCCTCGAAAGGTGTTAGATGCCTATGACATGCAGAGTAGGCTGTACTATCATACTGAAATGAGTCACTCCCCATTTCTGAGAAAGGGTCTTTTGATGGGACCTCTAAGACTGCATTTTTCTCCAATAAAGGTTGTTACTGTGTATTGACTAGTAACATTTCTGCAGAGACCTGTGGCAAGCTGGCAATGTAATCCGCATTACAGAGAGGGCCCCATATGGGGTCTCTATACAGGGCGTTACCATACAGTCTGAAGAGCTACTGGTCCCAGCTCACTTTAGGATCAGGCCACACCATGGTAAATATTTCTGGGAATTTAAAGACCACCCTCGAAGTGGTCTATTATGGTCACATTTCCCTGGCCTTGAAAAGGAAGTTTATCTCGTATAATTTTCTTTATAAACTAAGAACTGTAAATAAGGAGCTGATTCTGCAAAATACAAGCCTCCCTGTGGGCCACCGCTTCCATCAGTGTGGAGAAAGCTCAGGGTCTTCTGGGCTTTAAATCAAATATAAATTGCTCCAGCCGTGTTGCCTTTACCACCAGGAACCCCAGGCTTAAACTCTCCAAACTTCCTTGTGGAACAACGACCCCCGGTTTCCCCTCTTTATCAAAGTTACCACAGACACAGAGTCGTATAGCCACTGAGTCTGGCTCTGCTTTACAGCATGTCTCTTGGAATGCCACTTTGGCTGTATAAAGTCTTGGTTACTGCACCTCTATGGCCCTTGGCAATATAGGGATAAATGATTTTAATTTTATTTTTGCCAGAAGTTGAGAACCCTTTACATTATCACTGCAGCTTTTTTTTTTTTTTTTCCTTCATTGCTTCTGAGAAAAACATATAAATTAATAGGAAGGGGAGACAGGGGAAAATCTAAAGTTTCAGTCTGGAGAATGGGGCTCATCTCACATAATTTCAGCTATCTTGGAGAAAGGCAACGCCAGTCACACAGGGCTATTCATTCTCTCTTAAGAGAGGTGGGTTGAACTACTCTCAGGAGCTGCCTGCCTCTGTTCATCTGTCTCCAGACAGAACTGAGATAATTCATGTAGATTAAGGAACAAGCCTTAAAATGGTTGAAGTTAAGACATAATTAATATGACCCATGTATTGAATCCCACTTCTTGCATGAGAGAAAAAAATGTAAATTCCAGTGAGTAAATGACAGGTTCTATTTTGCTTTTATTGCAGGATAGAGTTTCAAGCAGCTTTTTATACATACTGTTTCTAATCGGGGATTTAAATGATGAATTCTTGCTTTCTTGCTTGCCTAATAGATTTTGCTCTTATTTACAAATGAAAAAGTCTCATGCTTGGTCCTAACATTTTGTAAACATAAAGGCATTATTATGGATATGAAGAGACACCAGAGAACCAGCCTTCAGGCTGGAAGGAAAATGAAGCTTTGCAGAGTTAAGGGAATATGGCCTGGCAACTAAAAGAAGGCAAAAGAGAGGAAGGCAATCTTAAAGATGCCTGCTGATAAATACTTTTGTGACCCTGTTAAGCGATCATATTCACTCTGGAGACAGATTTGTGCAAGTACAAATCTAGGAAAAATGCCAAACAAAATTATTCCAGTTTGGGGAACTGTTTCTCATGCAGAATATTAAAAATTTAAAGTACCCCTTCCCAGCTTTCTATTTTCTATTTCTCTGGCAATTTTACAGAGAGCATTACAACAGTAGTGGTGTTTCTGTAGCCATGATGGCTGAGCAATACGAGTTAGTGTGAGCCTGTCTGCTGCGGCTTCTACCTCAGACCAGAAGAAAGGTTTGCATGCCTGAAGACTTGTCTTTGTTCTCCACGTTTCAGCTGGTCCAATGCAAACTATGGCCTCTCCTTTCGAGCTTGTATTTGCTTCAAAGCGAACATCCTGACACCTTTAATGTCAGAGGTTGTTGAACAAGACCAGGATCAATGCTTCCCTGCAACAAAGGCCTGGCAAGAACTGAATGCATGTTTCAATCTAGCAAGCAAAAAGGCAGGAGCAGTGCTGGGGGAACACAACAGCAAGCTTGGAATGTGAAGAGGACTTTGGGAATAACACCCGACACCTGCAGCCTCACTAGCAGGCAGATATTCAGCTCTTTGCAAAAATGACTCATACTAATTTGAAAGTGTAGAGGAAAAGATTTGGCAGCACAGTGAGAGAAGCAGCTCTCCTTCCATGGAACCAAAAGGCTGTTCTTTAGAAAGCAGCATATTCAATGCCATTTTAATCTCACCAGAACCATTTTCAGAGATGGAAGAGGACAGATCTACATCCCCTGTTAACAAGTGCTATTGAAGAGCAATAGCATCACTATAAACATATAAACTCAGATTTGTTAAAAAGATCTAATTATTCCAAGTCATTTATGGAAGGAAAAGGTGACAACGGGATGTTGAGGAGAGGGTGGCAGACGTGGTATTTCAAAAATACTCTGTTTTTTCCCCAAATTATTTTCTGTAATTTCTGAGAGCAATGCTATTTCTTAATAGAAGTAACAGTTGAAAAACTCCAATGTGAGAAGAGCACATGTGGGCAAGGTTTGGCAGTACAGACGACTGCATCCAAAACACATCTTTTATGATTTGCAGGCAAGTCTGCACCCCAACATTCATCACAGCTAGAGCTTATTGTGATTTTGGCTGTCAAGACATTAGCACTCTGCTGTTCCTGAATAAAATGCCATCACAGAAAACGGACACTTCAGATTGCCTCCAGCTATTCTATCCAGCTCCCACTGTTCCTAAGGCAGCAATGCTATGGCCTCTAGCAAGAATATTCTTGAGGACACCACATTAAAAGATGACATTACTTCTCTGTAGACTTTTTTCTTCCTTCTTTACAATAAAAAAAAAAAAAAGAAATTTCGAGAGTTTCCCATGAAAGTGAAAAGTTCCCAAATATTGTGTTTCCAAATAGCTAAAATGACTGATTTTTCAAAAACATGAAACTGAAACAAGAAACTGAAACTGGAGACCATGACAGACTCTTGCTTAATGCCCAGCTCTTAGGATGGCAACAGAGAGTGAGAAACAGCAAATCCTCGGGAGTCCAGGGCTGAGGGAGCAGACTGGGGAATGTGGGAATCAGCATTCCAGCTCATTGTCAAAGGTATCCAGAGCAGAGTTTTTACACAGAGCAGACTTTTTAGTTGGCTTATTTTAATCCTACTTTCCACACGAGCCACTATCAAAAAACTGAAAAAACATCTCAATCTTTCTTTTGCCCAAATACAGAAGGATGTCTGTTTCGGACAGAATGAAATGTTGGAGTTTGAGAATTTGTGGTGGTTTTGTTTTGGGGTTTTTTTAAACTTTATATTTAGGTCAATTTAAGAAAGAAATATGTTGACTTTCTTTTTCACTCAAAGTATCTGTAAATGACTTGTATGGATATAAATAGCTATTTTTTCAGAAAAAAATTTAAAAAGCAGTTTATACCTGGATAATTTCAACAATGTCTATGCAAAGCTTTGAGAGAACCCCCCAGCATGAGTTCTCAGCTGTGTAACACAGTGAGCCAAACTCCAAGTGGACCACAGGCTCCTTGGGCCTCTGGCCTCCAAATGCCTGTGAGAATTCCTGGAAGCTATAAAACCCCATAGAAGTCCCATGGTGCTGAAGAAGTGACTATTGCTGGGGTCTACAACCTCCTGCCAGGCAAACAAGCATGAAATGATGAAAACCTCCATTTAGTTCTCTGTCAGTTTGCTGTAAGTGATAGAGTTCCACAAACCATTCCAGATGTGACAAGTCACCATCTTCTGTCAAAAAAAAAAAAAAAAAGGGGGTTGACTGGAGAACATCCAACCTATTCTATTCTTGGGATGGCTAGAAACTCTGTCGTACTAGACTTCCTTTTGTTCTTTGATCTATGACAAAACATGGCCACAGCTAATGGAGCCCAGAGCAGTACACTTCAGTCACTTGGGTCTCCAAGCACATTTCCCACGAGTATCTCATTTCAAGGAGTACCACTGGTTTCAAGCTAAACACACCTTCAGCACTGTCACACAAATGTGCTAGCCCTTTCACTGCAACTGCCAAAAATATTTGCCTTTGGAAACAGAGATAAAGAGCAGAGATAACAGAAAGACTAATTTATGTTAAGAGAATTCACGCAAGAGCAGTTTACTTCTAAAAATGATTGATAAACATCCCTAAATGTGTTCTACAATGGAATTTTGGTGGATGGAGAGGCATGTAATCAGTGTCTTAAGGTAAACTGGAAGAGAGTTAATGATCCCTTGAAAATCAGGTATGTCCCAAAATTTGAGTTTGACTAGCCTAGCTACAAGAGACACTGTTTTCTACCCTTGTTAGTAAGGTACCTAACCTCATGTGACTTGTTAGGTGCTGTGCTTATCTGTCCACCCAGTTCCCAATAACATGCTCAAGCAAGCATGGCAGAATGAAGGCAGTCTCAAGGACATTAAGTTCCTAGCAGTTCCATGGAGGCTGGGTAGAGTCAGGCTATCAGTGACTCCCGTGATGGAAGACGGTGCAGTGCTTATTAGATACCAGAAAGTCTGCAATGCCAAAACCACATCTAAACAAAACCACTGTTGGTAAGGCTTCAGCAAGACCTTGGTTCTTAGGTTGTGAAGACAATCACCAAAGACTTTCGTAGGAAAGTAAGATTCCTCCGCTTTGATGCTTATGGAAAAACTGTATTTTTCTAATGAAGAAAGCAAGACAATGTTATTAAGAGATCTTGCAACTTTTGGCAGACCAGTCTTGCTCATTTACTGCTTCTTCTTTAGTACAAGGACTAATGCAATTTGGAGTTTGCCAGTTTTGGATAGTTACAGACTTGCAGACAATCTGGTTGTGGTAGTCTGTGTAAGACAAGGTGAAAACAGCTCGCAGAGGCAAAAACTTGGCTATCTATTAACAACTCTGCCAGTTAGTCTAACAGGATATCTAACACCTCCACACAGAGAATGCTCCATCAGTCATTACACTGGCATACCTTGCATTGATTTTGAAGGAAGCTTTGTAAAAACAATAGGTGGCAGAATAACTGTAGGATTTTTCATGAACAGCAATATTGTCACCTGTGTTGACTCTGGTTTTGGTAAAACAAAAAATTAAATGAAAAAATAACATTTTGACATTTACTGAAAGACCGTTGGCACAAATTCCCCTCCATATTTTAGACAGAATGATAGACATACTCATACACTGCATAAAAGAGAAATAGAGAAACCTGGAACCTCCTGCAGCAAGCGAGAAGAGGCCCAGAGCAGATATTGAAAAGACCATTATGGTTTAAATAATCTTATCTAATTTGGAGAGCAGAATGTTTGAACAGCTAAATGTTAAGAAAGAAAGCAAACCATTCCAAGATCCTTAGGCAAATTATTGACACACAGTGTAAAATCTGCAAGGACTCAGCAGCAGTGTAAATTTGCATTTCCATAGTCATCCCTGCTGAGATGATCTCGGATGAAACAGTGGGATCCACATATGTAATTTAGTGCAGGAAATATTCAAGCCTGGCTCTAGTGAAATGTATATATATTCAATTATTTTTTTGCATCCTTATTTGCCAAACGCTGATGCTCCTTAAAAAATATTCTAACCAATTTAGCTTCATTCGTGTCAGGAAATTAGTATGAAATGACAACTGGCTTTTTTAAAGAAAAGTTGTCTTGACTGTTCTGCTGTGTTTACCAGGATGATGCAGTGCAGCAGATGTTGCTGGGACCAAAGCAAAGAGAAAAAAGTAACAAAATGCGGACTGACCTTATGCTCTTGTTTAAATCCAACCTTGTTTAGCAGAAACAGATTTAGATTTAAATGCCTGCCATGCTGGCTCAAGGGCCAATGGGTATCCACTGCATATCTAGTACTTGCTTACAAAGCTCTCTTTTATAATGTCCAAGTGCCCTAAATTATTCACTTCACACACATTTGATAGTGAAATATTGATTCTATCACTTGGGAATGGAAGTATGTAAGTTTACCCTTTATGTGGTTTCTACCAGTGGGTGAGCTTATTGCCTTAGCCAAAGGGTCCAGAATAGCTCAAGTTGCCACTGCTTTTGCCTAGCCACACACAACACGAGCCAGTCAATTCCACACTGCACACCACTGAATGCAAACCCTGGCTGCACAGCTGTCCCATGTGCCTCCATTTTTCTTCTCTCAAAGGCATTTCTAGCACATGCCCAATACTTGTTGCCCTGTGCTCGACATGGCAGTTTCCTTCCTTGGACCTTAGTATAGATCACATTTAGTTTCAATGCTTTTTTTAAACTCCTCTAGATAACACCATTCCACATCCCTGTAGGTGACCAATATCACAGTCAGGAACTCTCCTATATCACATGGCATAGACTGAGGAACATTGGAATAAAGATCCCATCTCTCTTCCAGGTCCCTCATGGTCCCTTCTTTTGGGTTAAGACATCTTAAAAACTAAAGGTTCTCCAAGCACTAATCACTCTACGCTACTGCAGGAGGTCATGTTCTGATATGATGCATTCTGGAATGGCAGTGGATGACCAGACTCGTTGGAGGACCCTTATCAGAGGACCCCATCCCAGTGGAATGATCTGTTTTCAAACCCTGTGTAGTTGCTAATCTTTTCCAGGAAGAGACTTTGTTCTTTGATCCCAGGTGAAATCTCCTGGATTGGGCTAGCAAGCAGGTGGCACGTACAGTCTGGGAAACGAGATGCTGAAACATAGCCAGGAGTGAATCACACTCCTAAGTGCAGTGGAATAAAAGCAGATCATGCAGTTGGTACACTTTGTGTGCTTTACTTCAGACGTGAGTTAGCCTGACTCCCCAGGCTGAATGTTCCCACATTTCTAGGTGGCTCTCTCTAGGTAAGGTGTCCCACAAGCCCAACTGGTAAGCCTGCACAAGCCAGACACCACCAGGAAAGACTTAAACATTGCCGCATTTACTGCCTTTTGTTTGCATATGGCAATAAAGAATTTGTGGCAGGTCAACAGATATAGGTCCAATCCAAAGCTGCTCTTCAAATTCAAATTTCAGTCTACCACTGGATTATCCTTTCACCTGGAGAAGGAGGCTTAAAGATTTATCAGTGTGTAGGTGGCAAAAGGAACAAGTGGTTGTCTACACACACAGAGCAAAGGTAGAAAATATGGTTAGCAATGACATTTTAAGCCTTTTTGTGAAGTGATCCATTACTAAATATACCTTTTCTTTTACATACCATATCTGAAAAAGGGATTATGATCAAAATGTCATTTTTAATTGTATTTTCTATCACTGACTTCGTAGCATTTAAAATAAACTTGAAGTCTTTTCCCTTAAAAAAAAAGAGAGACTGTACTCTTCCCAGGCATATAACATAAAACGGATTATTTACATCTCCAGGAGAGAGATTTCTTTTTAATTAGTGGTATAATTAGTGAATCCTTAGTGTCTGTTTTTAAAAATGGTTAGTACTTTGTAAATTCTTAGAAAAAAATTTTTTACATGATGATTTGAGTGGTAGCCATGTAAAACTGAGCAAAAATGAGCTGTTTTACAAGAGACAGAAAGGCAGGAGGAAAACATATACAAACTTTGCCATTACTTCATTCAGGATTTGGTACATATGGTCCTACATGGAGTTTAGTACACAAATAAAAAGCTAAGATAGTACTTTAACCAATGCACACATGAACCACAGACAGAATGAAATGGAAGAGATGTATATGCTGTGTGGCAGAAAGTGTGAACAGAAGGTGAATTCCAGAAAAACCTTTTAAAGGAAATTTGTCACTTTCTGCCATTCAAGTATGTTTATTTTGACTCTAGGAAACTTATAACTGATGTCATTTTATCACATTTTTCTTTTTTAGTAAACTGAAAACCAGAATCCCTAATTTCAGCACTAATTTAACTGCAACTGAAAGGAATTAGACATGAAGAGCAGAATATTTTTATCTTCTGACGTAAGGACAGAAACTGCAGCTGTTTCAAAGGTACTAAAGTTTTTGCATCTCTAAGTAAGGGTAACGGTGTAAAAGATTAAAAACTCAGAAAGCGAAGCAACCATGAGCTGCATTTGGGCTGCTTATTTGAGAAAGGGATTCTGTTGTGCTCATCTGAATTTTGGACTTCTTGATTAACAAAATTTTAGAGCAGACTCGTGGCGTCCCTGAAGTCATGGCACAGCTGCCTAGACCAACTATATCAGAACTGCCAGCACAGTACAGTCTGGTAGCACCAGATTATATATTAGGGAGTAAGAGCAAGAAAAGGAACTTGAGTCATGACTTGTGCTCCTAAATACATCAGAAGTTAGGAACTTCTGCAAATATCCTTCATAATAATTTACAATAAGCAAAGCAATAAAAGGATTTCCTTTAGCACTGAGACTGATTTGAGAGGGTGTCATGGTTTAACTATAAAAAACTGGTCATCTTGTAAAGTTTTTTATATTGAGACCTATGTGGTTTTGTTTGGATTTGCTGAAAAAGCCTGACTGAAAAAAGCACCGAAGTGTCTTCCCTCCTTTGCCATTGGCAGGAAGTCTGGGTCAATGAAGCATTTCGAATTTCAAATGTTTACATTTTCATGAAGAGGAAATATGCCAAGACATTAGGGAGAAAGCAGTTCCTACGACAAAACCAGTCTTTGAGGCAGAGCAGTGACTACTACATATCTGAAGTTAACCATTTCAAGACACACCACTATCTCCTCCAAGCACAAAGTGGCTGTCTTCATTTTACACCATCCCAAATGGCTGAAGAACAGGCACAGCAAAGCAAGTGTAGCCTGCAACCACAAGGAAACCAGGAGAAAAAAGATTTGTAGGAAAGAGAGGAAGCAGAAAATTAATGAAGTATCACATAGTTTAGACTCCTAAGGCTTGAAGATGTGTTGAATTATCAATATTTTCTAATTCACCAGACACAGAGGAATGTTTGAAACCACTCCCCAAGTCAGCAGGAGTTTTGCTATTCACCTCCAGAGGCTAAGGAACTCAGAACCTCATAACATTAATTCTTCTGATTCTTTAGATGTAAACTTCTGTTTTGATGTCTTTACACTACATTTCTAGGCAAATTCTGTATCAAGCCCAGACAGTATTGTCAAGGTAGTGCAAAAGCAATATTGCTACACTAAGTTTATATATGTTTAAAATTTCCAGATGGAGCTAACAGCCCAATCTACTGATTCCAAATGTGACACAAACCAAAACAGTTTTTATTTGTATCATTATTGCTAATAGTGGCTCAGGAATCCAGAGAGATGGGTAACTATTTGTAATTTTATGTGGTGTCAAATATTATTAAGGAAATACTAACACTTGCTGCTTTGCACCTGCAAAAGTCTCCTTTCTGAAAGACTTTCTTCCTCTGTCCTTTTACCAGCCAAAATGTTCATGGGTAAAATTACCATTTATGTGACCATAAAATCAGAATCAAGATCCAATTCATAAATTCCTTTGAGGTAGGTAAATATTTCTTACATGACCCAGAAAAGGTAATGAGTTGTGTAAGCTGAGTGATTTTCCCTTAAAGGCACATCATTAGGACTGGGAAATTCTTGTATTTCATTTTGTTCATTTCTCTACCATGTTGTACTTCAGACTAGAATTCTTTGAGGATTTACACTAGGTCATGTGTGGACAATATGGCAAATTGAGAATGAAATTTTTTTATTTTCTTTCTTGATTTTATTGTGTCTCAATTAATAAACTGCGTGGCTTTTACAGCTTTCTAATAATAAAGGCCAAGGAATTTCTTGATGGCTAAGAAAAAAGTACAAATCAAGATTTCAGCATCAATTGAAATTGAATTTTCTCATGTTTTCTTGTCTTCAGTGTGTTAATTTTCTTTAGAAACATATGTTCAGTTGCATTCTTCCTTCCTTTGCCCACCTCAGTCTGCTTTCGTCCTTTCATATTATTGTGACAGGGAGAGAAACGAACACACAGGTTCTTAAGCTCATCTGCTTAATTTTGTACTTTGACAATATCTCCATCTACTTTCTCCTTTTCTTCTCTACAGAACTGACTGAGAACAACTCACCTGGTTATGACCAACATGAACAGAGACATGTCATCATGGTCAGTGTCACACCAGCTCTCTGTGGTGAAAGGCAGTTTTCTTCCCTAGCACAACACTGAGTTCACCTTACCCTCACAGAATGCAGCTTTGGAGGTCTGGCCATTGACTTGTCTCTTCTATTTAAAGAAAAAAAAAGTCTGTTCCAACATGCCCTTTTAAGATATTTGTGCCCTTTTCTGGCCATCTTGTTCCATTTGGAAATGGAGGAATATGTCAAGTAATATTTACATCATTAAGTTGTGTTTTGGATACTCCACCAGATGACTTAGAGTTTTGTTTTCTTAATGGTTACAAAGTTTTCTCTCTGGAAGTTAGACCCTATTTGAACATGTTAAGCACTTGGTTATTTCCACTGACAAGATCAATTTGGTACCAAATTAGAAACTGTCTAACCTTCGGCAGTTTGAAAAAAATGAGTGTTAAAGAGACAGGGCCTGTATTTGTTGAACTCAAAGTGAAAAAGTTTCTAAACTCAAGGTAACATTCCTGAGCTTACTCATACTCAGATTACAATCAGAAAACTGTTGGTAAGATTTTGAATTTGTTCAACAATACAAGAGAATTGCAGTAGCCTCCTAGAGAATTTTTCATAATGCAGGATTGATGCTAAATTTCTACATGAAACCTCAAGCTGCTCCCTTAGAACAGCAGCACAGGAGTGAGGCCAAAGAACCTGTAAAACTTCGACCCTTTTGGGTCTGAGGGTTGTTTCTAGACACCGGCTGAAAACCAGCAGTTACTCTCCCCATTTGGCTGCTCTGACTTCCAGTGCTGGTAACATTAGTACCCAGATAGGCAAAGAACTTGACATGTTCCAAGTCAGAACATAGAAAAGCAAAAGCAAAGACAAAAAGCAAAGTTTTAGTTAACCAGAATCGAGCATGGCTATCTTTCTTAGATATTTTCTTAAAACATTTCTTCTTTTAGATAATGAACTCACCCCTCCTTCTTTGAAGAATATTCTGGACAAGAAACTCCAACATTTTTGTGCTCAAGTCAATATTTATAAAAAAAGAATTTTGACCAGCTGTACATACAACCATAGCTCTGTTCCCAAGAGGTCGAGTGTGATAAGCATCTTACAGTGATTTTTAGCCAGTGCACATCCTGTATTTTTCAGCAAAATCAAGCAAGCACAACTTGGTTTTTATTGATATGATTTGGCTGAATGTTTCTGGAGCAATGCTGTAAGAATATACCCACATCCTCAAGAGTCTGGGTTTTAACATAATTTGATTTCTGAGAAAGTATGGCTGAGAATGATGTGAACTGCACCACTGTTCTTGTTGAGGTATTTCTGCAAAGTAGCTTTTCTCATGCATTCTGACTTCACCCTGAATTATCCTTCAGGAAGGGGCCTCATTCAGAGGTGCAGAGAATCCTCAGCTCCTCTGTAAGTCAGTGAACTAGTGAGTTTTTTGCACATTGCAATGGGATGCTTACATTTTGAATGCTGCTTCAAAACATACCTATCTCAGCTGGCTGTGTTTTCTGCTCTAATTTGGGATTTGGCCCAAGCACAACTTTCACATCAGTCCTATCTTGACATCAACAGTTACTTACATTTCTTCATTATTCCATTTTTACCAGCTGGCCTATTATATCATAACATGTCACAAGGGACTGTATCAATTACATGAGGTTATACTACATCTGTGAGTATAATATAAAACTGGGTTTTGGGAGAATTAAGTTTTCTCACAACTGTGGGTAAGCAAAATGGCAGCTTTACAGGAATGGATGCTAACAGTAAATTAGAAACCTAGAGATCTGATTCATGGATTACTGTTACATGAATGAGTTATATTACCACAAACACATACCAAGAAAATGTGCAGTTCAACTGCTTGAGCAAGTCAAGGACTCTCGTCACTCATCTATCCCAGAGACACTCTGGAAGCTTAGGCTTGTTATTTGAAGTTGAAAAAACCCAAATCCTTAAAAGCAGTTCAAATACTCTATTGTGTAAACTGCAGTGAAAAGAAGTCTACTCCTAAATGAGATCACCTTGATGGGATGGGGGGAAAGCGCTCAACTTCTCTGCTGACTTTATATCACTGAAGAGGCTGTCAAATTCTCTAGGTAGACGAATCCTGAGCCAGGATAAAGTGACTGTGCCAAAATGTTTCCCTTAAACCATATGGTGGCATATGACAAAATAAAGACTTCAATAAATCTGTATTAATTGATACCAGCTGTGGGTTTGCTTCAGAAATCATGTTTTCCTTTTGTTTTTCAAATCACGAAGCTGTATTCACATTTTGTGAAGGTGTATTTCATGCAGTAGTACTTTTATGCCTGTGGATATTATGAAACAATACACACTTGGTGGGAGAAACCAACACCTGCATCTTCTGCGTGCTTGGGCGCAGCAGAAAGCGGTACAACCCGTAGAACTGTACTGTGGCATTTAGTCTGCTACTATTCAACTACTGCTGTGAAGAGAGCTTTTGAGAAACTAAAACAATAATGTTATTATTGTCACCAAACAATACTGCTCAAAGTATCAGTGCTATATATAAACTCCTAAGAATGTTTTCATCAGGTTGGGAAGCCAAGTCTTTGTGAGGCTGAAAAGAGGTTTTAGTAACTGAACAAGTGTCCATTTTTCACTGCATTCCCCAGGGGTTAGAAAAATGGCAGAAGGCTACATATTTTATGGCATATCAGCATTTTTTTCATATGCAGAACTAGAAAAATGAAAATATATCTTTGTTTTATATGGATGTTCTTTAGCCCTCAGACTACTTCAAATACCTCTCACTCACAAAGACTTAACATATACCAGAGGATCGGGCAAATTCCTCAGGCATTAGATGCACAGTTGATTAAAAAAGCCTGCATTTAGTAATTAAACCAGTGCAACTAATCCACAACTTGAAATATTTTGGAAGCATATCATAGGGTGAATAATGCAGCTGTCAATTTAAGAAGAGCTTTTCTCATAAAGGATCACTTCACAATATGAATATCCCCAGATCCCCTTCAGCTATAGTGCACTTTTGCATAGTTGGAGATTTTTAATATTTCTTAATAGGCAATATAAATCACAAAATTTCATAACAGCGCAAGATTTCCAAGGGTTGGTTTAACACTTAGAGAGAGCAGCAATTTGCTGTATTATCCAGCTAATGCTTACATGCAAGTGGTTTTGATTCAAGCAATTTAATTAAGATGGGCTTTATATACTGCTGGCCGTCCTTTTGTAAGAACTTTGCCATTCCATGTACTAAGTGGTCTAAAACTTTAGATTATGTAATTAGTCATGACAGACAAACTGGGGGACTGTGGAACCTACAAATTAATATAAAACAAGCCTCAAGGAACTAAACACTGTGAACTTAATAGTGGGAAAGTCCCCTTTCCTTTTCTGTCATTGTGCTGATGGACAAGGTCTGCTTTCCTCACACCTGTACTGCTTTATCAGAACATGCAAGTCTCACAGAACATTTGTGGCAGTCTCAGTAAGAGTACTTGCTATTTTTCAAGCCTGAATGTGAGTTGAGGTATTTTCTTATGTAGACTTTCAGTCAAGAATGTGATCAGGGAATGTTATTCACAATATATTTTTCCCCAATTTTCTGTTACTTCAGTCAATAAACGTTAATCTCTCTCCACTACGTTTCTCTGTGTCATTCCTGGAGGAAATAAGGTCTTGTTTGCTGTAGAGGAAAATAACAAGGATATTTATTCTATGTCAGGCACTTTAGAAACAATGACTGGGGACACAATCACCAGGAAAGCCACTTTACTCGTGGCTACCATCAACCATAGCTGTCTCTCTTCATATTCATTCATCCACTCTTCAACACAGGAAGCCAAACTTGCCACACTGGAGTTACTGAAACCCGAGGAGCAACCATTACTCTCAACTGCAAGCAAAGGGGTATCACACGTGGAGGGAATTCCTGCACTTGACACTGATATCTGAGAGATTGCTCAGCAACACCCTACCAAATTACCAGGAGGTACTACTTTGCCAGTTCTTCTCTTCAAGGTGCATCAGTCTTCACAGACCCTCAGTCACAAGAGGAAAAAGACAAGAGTGTCTTAAGGATCACATGCAACTCATTCCAGGAGAGAAATAACATAACTGGGTAGCTCATCTAGGCCTGGCTGAGAGGAGAACAAGTTACTCAGTTGTGAACTGGAAAAAGTTCACAATGCAGTTTGGTGGGATTTTACTTTCAGTATCTTTAGGCATTAAGTCAAAAGAAAGAAAAATATGGGAGATTTCATTTTTATTATCCTGTACTATGCATATTCATGTAATATGCTACAACTGGCATAGTATCTGCTAACACCTTCCTATTTAAACTAATTGCATTGACATTGCTCCATGTAAATTACACAGCCTCTTAACAAAGGGCACATTACTGCTTACCTTTACCTCCTACAACAACATTTCTACAGATAGTCTCAAATCACACAAGAATACAAAAGCAGATAATTAAATCGGGTCACACTAAGATGATTATTTCTGCATTGATGAAAAGGCACTACGAAATACCTCTAACACTCCTACAACCCTCTAAAAGAGGCAAGTACAGTTTCTCTAAGACATTTTCACTGCACTCCCAGTTGTCTTCTTGGTACTCAAGATTACAAAACCAGAAATGTAAAATACAGAACTGATGGGATATGGAACTATAACACAGTGGTTATTTCTAAAGGAATAATACAGATGAATCACCAGGCTCTTAATTACTATTAAATTTAACCTGGAGTTTTAGGCATAATAAAAAATAACTTTTCCCTCAAGATTACTTTTAGCCCATTCAAAGCCTTATCTCTGTTACAGTATCACAAGAGAAGCACAAATTGCCCTGCAATATGTGAGTAGAAAGGTAGGCATGGGAGGCCCTAGCTTGTACCAGACAGTGGAAAACCTTAATTGGCATTTATAACTGTAGATGATTGTTGATCTTCGATATTACAAAGTACAAAATGAACATTTCCTTCCTCAGCACATAATAAAATGTGCTTATGCATGTTTTTGTATATATTATGTTGATGACATTAAATGAGAAATGCTCATTTCAGAAAAAAATGTATGAATATATAGACCCATCTGAGAGAGAATTTCAAGAAGTTGGTGCTTGTGGGTCATCTTAGTGTACATTCTCTCACAGCTAAACAAACTGTCTCACGATGTGCCTGCTTTCACTTCACTATGGAGGCTACACAGCTGAATACTGACCTTCACATTTCCTTTTCCTAAAAGGAGTGGCAAGAGAGAAGGTTCTGCTGGCTTTCACCCAGGTAAGGACTGCTTTCCTCCTGGCAAACAGCTGGCTTGGTGGCCAGGGTCAGAAGTCGACTTTTTGTCCTTAGTCACTTGATTCAGGACTTGGCTGTTACACAGCCCTTATATTCTCTCCCTTGTCTTTTCATGGTGTTTGTTTTGGAGGCTGGGACTGAGTCCTTCACAGCAAGATTTGCTTTCTCTCTGGTGGGAGCAGTATCCTGTGTGAGCACACCGTGAGCTCTCTCTCCCTTTAACTTGCAACACGTCAACACATTTTTCAGCTCTGTAGAAAGTACTCTAATCTTAAAACAGATGCTTGTTGCAGATAAGCAGGGAATGGCATACTCTGCGCTGATTCTAAATCAAAACAGTGCTATCTCTGCAAGCTATCAAAAGCGCTTTGGTCTTCTTCACCAGCCAGCAGCAGTGTAAGGGACACTCTGCTGCCAGCTTGGAATACTGTCAGCTTTTGTTTCCTAGAGCCAATATTACCTGCAGTTCTTGTATAATAGTGTTCACAACACACAAAAAGGAGGAATGGAAACCTGAGGATTCTCCGAACACTTCCACTGTGCTCATTTTAATCTCTGCAAACCATCAAACAAAAGAGAGGATTTTATTTTGCACTCTGATTCCCAACTTGCTGTGTTTTTAAATCAAAAAAAAGAGTCACTACCTCTTCACTCTGTGTTCAAATCTAGAGACAGCTTTCAATGCATTACTTTAATTAGGCTTCCAAATTTGTTCCTAAGCTACCCAGGTCACAAGGAGAATTAAAACCAAACACTGGCAATGTATTTCTGCATTACCTCTACAGGGAGCTATTTTTGACTTGTATCCAGAAGCAAAGATAGCAGGATCCACATGACTAGAAAGGGCATCAGTGAAGTTTGATATTATTTAAGCTTCTGGAAGCTCTATTCTGAACTCAGCAGTGCCTTTGTTACTTTGGGGTTTGTATGAGAGATACAGGCTTAGTAACTCTCAAAACAACACACAGGTATTAGAAATTAAAAACTCACAGCTACACTACATAAATTATTTATGCAATGATAGTAGTTGTGTTTTCAATACGCATAACAGATTCCTATTCCTTAAATACTCTGGGAGACCATACATTAATGATTCTTTATCTACAGTTTTCATGATTATTTGTAATTTTGCCCTCAGCCTAAAATTTGCCTCCTTGCTCCCCCACACCCCCCAATTCAAGTTTCAAAGCAAGGGCCAAAATATAATTTCCCTTAAACTCATGGTTATGTAGAAAAGAGAATTTAATAATTATTATAATATTCTGTGGCTTCCAGGAATTCAAAGACAGGCAGTATTTTAGCATTTATGAGACAAAACAGAAAAACATTTTTCACTATCCCATAGCAAAAACATTACAAAAAAAAAGGAGAGATATATCATAATTTAATAGATGTATCAGTCAGAGCTAAACACACAGAACCAAGGTTTATTAGTGATTAGTTCCCAGCAACACATCCTGACATTCTAATTTTAGCTCATCATCAGCTCAGGGACAGAGAAGAGCCAAGCGAAAATACAAACACACACACTTTGATCCCTTCCAGGATTTCTATGGAAGTACAAATGTTTTTTTTTTTTTTTTAAAATTTGCCGACTTCTTAAAGTATTTAAAAAACGCTTAATCAAAAAATACCATTTACTACAATGTAGATAAAAAATAATCTGGGGAGACTACTATCATGCATGGGAACAAGCCAAGTAAGCTCGTGGACCTTAACTATGAATTTTCAAACTTTCAAGTGTCTGATGGCTTGTGAATTTAATCTTAACTCTGAAGCCTGCAAAGTAAGAGGTGAATGCTTGCATTTTCAAATTATATACAGATACAGTCTTTAGAGACTTTTCTGTGGTATTGACTTTGAAACAGTCACCACAATATTCAGGATTAAAAAAAAGAAATATTTCAAAATGTATTCAGTCTCACCATTCCATTACAGTGAAGCACTCCTACATTGACTTATCATTTGTCTGCATGATTTCTCATTTCCTATGGTGGTATTTCCTTTTGCAATGAAATAATATTGCTATTATTCTCTCACTGTAACCTAGAGACCCATTTTACATATAGCCCATTGAAACAATTCTGGTCTTTATGTTCCCTTGTTAATGAACATTCAGCATCATGAAGTTCACCGAAATCATTTCTGCATTTCTGTAACATTATCTACAAAGTAGTCTTTGTGAAAAACTTGGAAACATCATTTTTGAGAAACAGGAATTTATCAAAGAAAAATAATGACCAGGCATCTGACAGTATTCTACTAGTCACAAAGTTTGGCAAATACTTGTCATTAAAAACTTGTAGACGTGTGAAAAATATTTAAAAATTCCATTTAAAATGTTTAGTTAAAAAAACATAGAAAAAAGCAAAGTAGAAGGGCTGAAAAGGGGTTAAGAAACATCAAAACCAGTTAAAGACATGAATACCTACCCTATAAGGATGGGAAATCCTACTGTAAGAATGCACCCTGAGAAAAACCTCTATGAAAAGGAAATAGTAGTTAGAGTGTTACTTGAATACAACTGTTAAGTATAAAATAAGTACCATTGTTAAATATAATAAATTGTTTAAATAATTTGTGATTTTTTTAAAAGTAAAAATTTGTATCTTACAACTCACAGCTATTAAGAAATATATAGTGCAATTTTTTTGCTGGATTACCAGAGGTATTTAGTTATTCATCTTCTAAAAATGGTTTCTATTTCTTATTACTTTAAGACAACAGAAATGACTAAGCATCACTGTAGCTGAAGGAGCTACAGGATTTTCATGTTTTATTAAACAAAGATTCATACGAAATAACACAGATTTGGAAGTTCAGAGATGGGAATTAGAAATAAGGTTAATAATTTTTAAATTTAGTGCTATCAGGAAGAAATAAAAAATTAATTTTCATAAAGCTACATGTTGCCTTTCAATCTGGAGATCTCATTCATCTTTTAATCTTCCCAATCTTGGAAAAATAGTATAATAGCAGGAATAGCAACAGAACATTCTGAGCAGCAGGGGGGTTGAGAGTCATACTTTTTCACTACACTCAGTTGCAATCAAAGTATCTTAAATGAAGATTAGCCTTTACCAGCTAATACACCAGCTGTTCCTGGGATATTTAGGGTCTTATTGTCTGGTCATGTATTTAGATGTGTACTAACTTACAAGGGCCACTAAGAGTTTCACATCGGCAATAAGAAATGTCTTTTAAAATGACTCTTGTCCTTTCTACTTTCATGTTAGGTGGCATAATGATGAAAAGAATGAAATGAAAAAGGTATCTTTTAGGGCATAAACCTTTTGGGAGATAGTTGCATACATTACATCTCTCAGCAGGCAGCCAAATCATTAAGTCTGCATTGAGCTCTTTGCTGCTGGAAAGAAATTGGTGCAGAGAAATCTATGCTGTTTGCATTTTGCCTCAATTCTTAGTATAAGCAAAAGTAGCCTACATATTTGCCTGTACCCTTATTTCCCTTCAAGAGAGCAAGCCTAAGGTGTGATAGCACCTTCTGTGGTGACAGGGTAAAAGTGCTGAGGATCATTTTGGGCAAGGGTTGTCCTTCAGTCAAGGCAGGTCTCAATGTTGCAATAGAGCTGTGCAAAGCAGCTTAAAGAACCCGTGACTGGGCTGAAACTTGCTCTTCTGAGGCTCTACGTTGTTGAGCAGACATGCTCAGCAACAGAAAGGAGGAAACACTATCTAGAAATATAGGAAAAACAGCCATCTATAAAGAATCACCTCACCACTTGTAAACAGCCATCAAATCTATCGTTCTGAAAATATACCAAGTTGGTTAAACATGGGGGCTGAAGCTGCCTCTGGAAGGTGCTGAAAAAAGCAAAACAGAGCTTCTCTTTGCAGTAGCTGTACACAGGGTAAGTAAAGTTTAATATCAAGAACTCCAACCAACGTTCCACACAGTGCCATAGTGTCATTATCTGCAGACTGGTTTGGAGGTGCAGCTTGGATGGAGCAAGAACCTTGAACAAGAAGCAATTTTGGCTGTGGACAAGGCAGACTCCAGTCTGTGGGTCTTCTACCCTTTCCCCTAATAGTAGAATTACTATTCTATAGAATTACTATTACTACAGCCACAGTTATTGCTAAGGAACATGAATTATTTTAAGGTCACTGACTTTCACTTCCTTGGGCTCAATAGGGTGACAGATATCAGCAGCAATATTTAAAAAGAGATGGCAGATACAGCAAGAGTTTTCAGATTGCGTAGAAGCAATTAATATTCAGTCCTAGAAAGTCTCCTTCCTCCACACCAAATTAAATTAACGAGATTGAAAATTAATGTCAATTAATCTTCCTTATTTTAAGCAAACAAATAAATCCTCACTGACTTATGAAATGTAAAGTATAACAGGTAAAGGGCTGATTTAAGCAGTACTATGCAATTAAATATGAATACATAAGTGTCCCATAGATGGCTACAGAAAACCTGCTACCCCAACTTTGCTATGTACCTGGCTATATGCACAGTGATTTAATTGCTAGCAATCACTTTCACATACTGCTAACTAGTTTCCATTTGTATTAAAAGCAAAATATGCACCGTTTGAACAGCTGACTGTAGAAGCATTTTTCAGGAGGAAGCCCTGGCTACCTATGGTATCTGAAGTGTGCAGTCAATGTGTTTTCTGTAGTTGCTCCATATAAGAATCAGCAGGCGATCAACTAAGATATTTAGCTAATGCTAATGCGTGAGCATTTGGGTCAGGAAGCAAGTCCTGTTTTCAAACTCTATCCACAGAAGTCCTGAACTGCAACTTACTCAGATCCTAGAGCTGTTGGTGACTCAAAATCAATTTCTTCTGAATGACTGGCTCAGTATAATATCAAAGGAGAAGTTCTAACAGTCTCAGGAATAAACTAGCTCTTTCACTTCTGTGAAAGTTAGAGTGCCTTGTGTCTGTTTTCTGAACTCCATGCTGTATAGATAAGCTTGGTTGATATGACCCTTCCTGATTTCTGTGCATACCACATAGCAGAGTAGTGTTATTTTCACAGAAGAAAACCCCAAAAAGTAGGTATTCTCTAAACTATCCTTTTTACTTTTGATCACTATTGTGATGTTTTTCTCCATCAAAACCTAGAATCCTTACAACCAGCCATCAAAGTCCCACTTTGAGAAATCCCGTTTCCTCTGATTTCACTACAAATTCTGCATAGCAACTTAACGCTTTCTGTATAAATATAGAAATGGTAACTCATGTGAGGATTTTGTGGCCTTGTTTTCAGACCGCATTCTAACTTGTACCCCTGCAGCTAAGCAAACTGATGGAGGAAAAATGTAGTGCAGACCAATAGGTCATCCCATGGTTGTAGAAAACCTCACATGGCTTTTCCAGCTGACTTTGCAGTTGATTTATAGGCTGTCACCAAATCAGAGATCAGAAGCTGACATAAAATGTCTTCTGCAAGCTTTGATTCCTTATTCATTATAATGTCTTCTTCATTTATATTCTATTGAACCAAACAGTCCAGGATTTCCGCTCCCTTTGTTGGATAGCTTCCTGTCCCTGCAGCTGCCTTCTGTGATGTCAAACATGAGAGTTAAGTGTTGCCCAAGGATTATGTTGCCCACATCCACCAAAATAAATCAGATTTGAGTGTTTAATCCTTTCAGCATCTCTGAATATCTGAGTTTAAACAGCAAAACCTCCTGTAACAAGGCAACTCCTTCCCTCCTTCAGACCACTTCTTGACAAGATTCAGTATGACTTGCCTTCAATCTTACACATTGCAATATACTGAAAGTTTCCTGTTATCTTTTTTATTGTAGCAGAAAAAGACTTACTGCATCAAAGTCTTACAAAAGCAGGTTTTACTGCATGTATAATTATGTATCATTCTTGCCTTCCCATCTGAGTTAAATCAATTCTTCTGGTGGCAGAGTCTGTACTCTGACTCTGTATTTGAATAAAGCATCAGTTGTATTGAATGTGCTGGAATTGGCAGATGGTTGGTCAGTCATTCAGTTTGATATTAATTGCTTCTTTGAGATCTCTTCCAGAGAACTGAGGACAAAATGCATAGTGTCTTATTACATTAAGAAAAAAATCACATCTGAAATTCTTTGATGGAAGATTCATCTGCCTGGCAGACAATGCACTTTCTCCTTCAAAGTTAAAAAATGACAAAAAAATTCCATGATATAAGGATTGTCTCATTTTTCTTCCAGTGAGTAAAAAAACACCAAATAACATTTTGTTTTGAAGAAAAAATATTTTTAAAATTATTATTTGAAAAATACTTTTAACTGTTGAACAAAGGTTTTCTTTTGCTTTTTCCCCCTTTTTTCTTTTTTTTTTTCTTTTTTACAGGAAGGAGATCATGTAATTTGTTCTTACTTTGTTTAAATTCCTCACCACACATTTATGAACATGTTCATGTTGCAATGGCTCACACTGAAGACTATAGTGGCAATCTGTGGTAGGATCAGGAAAAATCAAGAATATTTAGTACCTTTTTTTAATGACTGGATGTCTAGAAGATGAACTAAACATCTGGTATGAGGGCTATAGGTCTGTTCTTCATGTATTATGGTGGGTCCACTGCTGGAGCCAAATAATTTTTTTCAGTTATAGAAGGCACTCCTAGGAACTATCCAACATACTTGTAATTATATTCATACATCACATCAAAAGCAATTTTTTCCTCAGTATATTAAACGTGCCTAGCACCCAAAAATCATTATGTATGATTTAATCTCAAATTCATTACTTTACAGATATGTAAAATGTATGTCGCATCATTTATTCATTGGCCATTAGAAATACATAAAATAGCTGTAAGCTTTTTAAGTGTGCCACCCTTTCTTCTGATAGTTACGTATTGCTATTTCCATCACAGCAATTACAGCAGGTGCCAAATGGCACCTATTTCTTTCTGATAAATGATACCTTATGCAGTATTTAAGTAAGTAGTGTGTCTGTTCACCCTAAATATTTTTTAAGAAGAGATAATCAGTTAAAACTGAGGCTGTCTGCTTCTTCCACTGTAACATCGTACTAGATAACAGAGCTAAATGCCTTGTTTCAAAGATAAGCTTCCCTCACATCAATGGACAAAAAATTCCTATGCCATTCCTATTTTCTTGCTTTTACGCTTTTTCTTGAGTGCTCTCCACAGTCATATTTGTTTTTCCATAAGCACAGCAGACACTCCAGTTTTCTCCTCCTCCTATCCTACTTCTGAAGTCACAGTGGATAATATACAGACCTCACCCTCAGACACTGCAAATCATTAACGTTTTAACATCTGCAGACTATCTACAAGCAGCCTGAAGTACAACAGTAACACACCTTGTGTTTCTAATTTGAGTAAAATGCTCCACAGAGTCTTGGGTCTAGATCCTGAGCTAGGAAGGGTCACATTAGCTCCATTAATTTTAAATGAACAATGTAAATCTACCCCAACCAAGTCTTTTGACTTCAGAAAGTCACCAGGCTTCTTGGCACCTCACATGCTTCTTTTGGAAAGATGGAACAACTTGGGACTAAATTTAAAAAACAAGAGATTTTGCCTCCAAGCTGAGTTTTCTTAGGTAAACAATAAAACCAGCATAGTCGTATATTGCTGCATTTTGCTCCACAACTGCAAAAATACACATTAATCAGATAATATTGACATTGGCTAAGGCTCTTCACTTAATATTTTTCTCCAGTAAAATATTAAGTCCACATGGAAGAACCACCAGAATAGCACTGACAGCAACTTGAATACCATGGGCTCACTGTCAGCTCACACGGCTGCATGGGAGATGGGCCAGTGGGGTTCAGAGCAGAGCAGACCTCTTGGACCCTGTCTGAATTTTGTAATCTTGAGCTACCTTGGTCCTCAGGGATATCACCATCATTGGTCTTCTTTCCTCTCATCTTCTCTCCCTAAAATTAATCCTGCCCACAGTTGTTTTATCAGAAGAAAGCAGCTGACAAAAAATTCAATGGCAGTCTTCAAAGCATCAGAAGAAAAGCAGCAATATCAGTCATCCTTGCAGCTGACTTTCAAAAGAAGTTTGCTGGGCTCAGCCACCATCATTATTATGCTTGTAGACAGAGTGTACAAGCTGAAAACTTGTGATGATGGCATTTTCAAATTAACCCTGTGTCACTGTCATGTGGTATTGCATCAAGTCTCTTTGGGACAGGTAGCTTTGCTACTTTATGTGTAGTAGGTCCCTCTGTTAAAGGTGTCAGACTTTTCCCATGCAGATCTACAGAGCCATTCTTGTTATGCTTTTGACAACGGTCTCGGTGTGTCTTCCTCCTGCTACCAAAGTTTGTACACACTGATGCCAAGAACAACCCAGATGCCAAAATCAAAGGAGCTTTAAGAGTGGGAATCTTTATTATAAGGGTCAGGAAGACATTCCCTACTCACAATTAATTGGGTCACACGAGGGTGATCCTCACGAGTACTGTTCAGACATCAAGCACCCATACCGCATATTTAGAGGAAGAAAACCAAGATGCAACCTAAGATGCTGCAAAGCTTTAAGTAACATGGTCAGCTTCTCGTGGGAGGCTCATTAGCCTGAGCTCAGTGCTGGATTGATGCAGCCCTGCTGTCTCCATTTCTGAAGCAAGCGTCTGCTCAGAGCTGAGTTGTGTTATGTGTACGGACCAAGTCATTCAGGGTAGCCAAGTACCTCTAATACACATTTTATCCCATAGTATACAAGACCAGAGAGCTGCACTGAAGACGACACTCAAGTGGGAACAGTAGGACACAATCACAAAATTCTGCCAAAAACTATTCAAAAAGGAAAATCTATCTTATCAGCTAACCTGTTAATCATGCAGGTAAGGTGACAAATACAAAACTACGTAGGAGCTTAGAGGGAGGAATCTTTTCTTCACAAGCTTACCTGTCCCATCCTTTTAGCAAAAACAAAGCCAACAAATGAACAAGAACTTGTTGTCAGAGGTAAGAATTGCAAGGAATATTCCTAAACCAGAAGAAAGCACGCCCAGCCACAGCAGCAAATGAGGAGGTTGACACACTCAGCAGAATTTCTGAACTTATGAATAAAGATGACAACTGAGTGAGAACAGAGCCAAAAATCAGTGTAAAAACTACATAGCAATATTCACACCTCTAACGAAGCCAGGGAATTTCTGGCTCTACATCTTTTGTGCTTTAAATATGACATTTTTGGCATTTTGCCTCTGTGTGTGTGTTTTATTAGTGAAAAGAAATCCTACCTTGAAAGAATCTAATTTTCCTTTTTCCAATGGAATGCTCTGCTAACAAACCCTGAGATCAGGGCCACATGAGCATCAGAGAGTTGAGCTCAAAGATAAGCAAAAATAAAATTAGGCCAGAGTGAATCTTGTCTCCCTGAACAGTGTCCTGCTGTACAAAGAGGTTATCTTTTTCATTGTATAGGTCTCCAACTCAGTTTTGGGCTTGCTGGCGCACCTATAAACTTAGTTTTGGAACTAAGCCACAACTGAAGTCTAAGTCATTTCTTACAAGCCCCATAAATTTGTTAGATAGGAAAATGCTAAAATAACATGAAAAATTACTCCATCAATTCTTGCTGCCTTACAAAATATCTTGGCAGCCTAATTTTATTTTCTTTAGACCATCTCGCAACAAGTTTGCTGGAAACATCATGTTTGGACAGATTTACTGTTAAATTTTTTTCTAGTACAACACTTGCAACAATTTTAGCTTTTAATGAAGTAGGGATGGAAAAAAGTTACAAGCAAATGTTTGTAAATGGTTACAAGAGGAGTTGCTCAGCAGCCTGTCCTGGGTCTGAAGAAGGGGGCAGACCTACCCTCCTCAAGTTTGCAATGACCTGAAATGAAGGGGGGTGGGAGGGTGTGCAGCTGACACACTCAAGGGCAGGGCTGCCAATCAGAAGGACCTAGACAGGAGAAATGAGCTGACAAAAAACTCATTAAATTTAGCCAGGACAAATGCCCTGGCATGTATCTGGGACAGACTAACACCCAACAGGAAAGAGATGGGGATTGGCTGGCTGGGGAGCAGCTCTTTGGAAAAGGACCTGAGGGTGCTGGGTGAGCGTGAGCCAGGAGGGCCCTGGCAGCCACAAAGGCTAACAGCACCCTGGGCTGTGTTAGCAGCCGCACAGCCAGGAGGTGGGGAGACACACTTACGCCTTGCTGCTCAGCATTTACTTGACCGTATCTGGGGTACTGAGTTCAGTTCTGGGCCCTCCAGTACGTGAAGGTTGTCAATAGAGTGCAGGGAGTTCAGCAGAGAGCTCCCGTGGTAGTCAAGGCTGGAGCACTTGCCCTGCAAGGAGAAGCTGAGGGAATGGGGCTGGTTCAACATAGAGAAGGGATGGCTTCAGGGGACCTGCTGCCCCCAGTATCTACAGAGGTTATTGAGAGCACAGAGTCAGGCTCTTTACTGCAGTGAATAGTAACAGAATGAGAGACAGTAATCATAAATCATAATGAGGTGATTTTTCATGGTTGGAATGAGAGTAATTTTACTATGAGGATAATTAAGCAGTAGACCAGGGGAGGGCCTGGTGGGACAAAGCCCTGAGCAACCTGAGTCTGTCAATACAGGGCTGTTGTTGGTTGCAATCTATTTTCTTCCTCTAGTACTCTTGCTTGTCCTACTACCATAACTGCTCCAGCTGTGCATTAATTCCTTTGGAGGGGATGTAGCTGATGCAATATGTTACTTTAAAACAGAATTTGTAAGTAGCAAGAACAAACAAAGCAAGTTTGGGAAGGAGACATCAAAACCATGCTGCAGTGCTGAGGCAGCAGAAAATAAAGCCTGTGTGCCTATACAGCTAGCAACCAAAATGATTTGTACTCTGTGATTAGATTAATGGACATCAACTTCGATGTATGTTGGGCATTTCATCTTTTAAAATGAATTTTCATGAGAGAATGTGTTTGCCCACTCTATATCTATCAGTGCTGATGATTTTGCCCATTTCTTTCGAAGAGCTTTCTCCTTTATAGACAATCCTCCCATTGACAAGTGAAAAAGAATTTGACCCACAGCCTTTAGTTTGTTACTGACGTCTAAACTGCTGGTGTAAAGTAGGCTGTAATAATTTCTGGTTTAGGAAGAGGTCATGAAGTTACAAATATACATGATTTTCTACAACTGTCCGTCACTAAAGACTACTACCCAGATACCTTCTGGATCCTATAAGGAGGTTAGGTTTGAATATTAAAGGAGAAGGAGGCACTAAAAGTTTTTGGAAACTAGTGAATTACAGAGTGGGCAGAATGGAAAGATAGATATCTCACTGTGGCAGTGAAGAAGCTTTCACGTTATCCATTTAAAATTCTATTTCTTCTGCAGTACATATCTGGAAAATACCAGTATATATGCTTGATATGCTAATAAAATATTGGTGTGCCATACTATTTCATAACAGTCCATTTCATCCACTGATTTTACAGATGCTTTCCCTGTAGAACTTTAAGACTGAGCTGCTGAATATCCTCTGCCAGCTCCCAAGGACCCTGTCTCTCCTTAAGCCGAGGACAGCTTTAGGATTTCCAGATCTTGAGGTACAGTGGGTATAGGCTCCTGGGCTGTAAGCAGGATGCGTGGTGCCCATAGTGAACATGCTGCCTGCAAAGCTGTCATTGCAGCGCACATTGCTGAACAGAATTTCCTGTCTGAGTCAGCCAGAACTCTCCCTGGGGCTTTTCCTGAGGTACAGCTCCTCGGCAAGCTCAGACCTCAGAGTCTCAGCCGTGCCCTATCGGATGCTATTGTTATCAGTGGTGTAGGCTAGGAGATAGGCAGCAATATGCAAATGGAAAATCCTTGTGGTAGCTATCAACACTTTCCAGACTAAAGCTTGAACCACTAACACTCAAAACATAAAAGACTGATTTCAGCCTTAGAGTAGTTCAGTTAACTTCTAGGGAATTATATTGACTGACCCAGAGAGAAGTTTTCCCCTAATCCTGAAAGCATGTTAATGTAAACAGCCACACAAAAGCTCTGTAGGTCATTGATGTTTTAGCTTATTTTGTATGTAGACTGGATTTACCTACTGAATTTAACAAGTGTTGATTCAATTTTACAGACTGTTATTTCTTTGGTGGCCCCAAATCACATAAAAATCTCATAAGGAAAGAGTTTTCTGATTCCAGGTGGTAAAAATTAGTTGTGTCTTTATTCTCCACCTGCTTTTCTTTTTGTTAGGGTCATGTACTTTATTGTGGTTTTGTCAAAAAAGTGAAATACAATTTGATAGTTATGAATTAAGTAACAAATATCTTGTGGGTTTGGATGTAGTAATCAGGACTGTCTGTAAAAGTAGGGTTTGTGGAAAGTGATTTAGTATATTCAGTGAGGCTGAGCATTCTAGCTCTCATAGTTATCGAGACTAACTTGGAATATTTGAGCCTTGTTTTCCTAATTAGAGTTTCTTTATTTTTTTTGGCCAAAATGTATGTAAGTGCTCTAAGCTTTTGGTGGCTTTTAGCTACCAGTCTCCACACTCTAGAGACTCTCAGCAAAATATTTTTTCTCAATTATGTCGAAATCAAACAACATTTGGAAACACTTGCACTCTTCAAATGTTAATTGTAAGGCAGAGAACAGGTAAAGCTAAGAAGTGTTCTTCCTTCGACAGCTCTAATGAAGAGTATAAAGTCACTTTGGTTACTCTTCCCACTAAAGACCTCTAGAAGATAAGGCATGGATTCTTAGTTATGAAGTTAGAAGACTATGTAAGAGGCAGGAATTTGGTGTGAAAGGTGGGGATTGAACAGCTTTATGGCATGGTATGATTTAAGTAAACAGTTTTGAAAAAACCCCAACCACCTTTTAGCGGTATAAGATTCCATTTGTAATGTGGCTAGAAGGCTTATGTTAAATGCAAATCAATAAAAGATGAACTCTAGCACAGAACTGCTGAAACGAGCCCTGCCTCCACTTAATAAAAGCAACAGTGATACCTGAGAATCTGAAAACACTTTTCTTCTCAGAGTTTCCAATGCTGTTTGCTGCAGTCAAGGTAGAGCAATATAGCTATATGGGATGCTGTTGGCAAATTGAAGAACCCACAAACTCTTAGTTCTGTTTTGTGCGATACCTGAAAATCTGAAACCACTTTTCTTCTCAGAGAGTTTCCAATGCTGTGTTTGCTGCAGTCAAGGTAGAGCAATATAGCTATATGGGATGCTGTTGGCAAATTGAAGAACCCACAAACTCTTGGTTCTGTTTTGTGCCTGAAAGTATTGCCAGAGATGTAACACTTGCGCTCTATACTTTACCCTGCCTTTATGCTATGCTGCAGCACTGCTCATGACATTAGCAAGACCTACTCTGCAAAAAAATCATCAGAGGAGTTAAAGTTGTGACCAAATAATTAAGAAAAATGTTTTTCTCTTGCACATAAAAGAAAACAAAATAATAAAGCTGTTTAGAAATATATAATAAAGAAAATAATTCTTGAGGTTATGTTAAGATGCATTTGTTTGTCTCTGCCTGTGGGAAGGTAACAACAGAACCTGTAGGTTTTTTACTGTGTTGGTACTGCAACCTCTTGGGTTAGTCACGTTGTTGAACAGTGGAGACGGATTTTGAGATACTGTGGTGATCAGCACACTACATAGAACCACCCTACCCACAACCATGTTCTCCTAATATCTATGCCCAAGCACTGGTAGAAGCAACAAAGCATTTCATGTGGGTAGCAGCAAGAAAGATCTGGTCTGTAAGTATCCAAGTAAATCAATCACAGGTCTGACGCTGTAGAAAAAGAATCTGTTTTAATAAACTGTTCCTTTCCTCTGGAGTTAGGTTGTACCATTCTTGCCTTTGTTGGAGTCAAAGAAAAAGAAATACACTAGTATTTCCTCACTAGCTGTGACGTATTTGCAATAACGGACTCTTGTTGAAAGACAATAAATAATAATTTCAAGATTTCTCCAAATACAAAAATTCAAGTAGTTCTGGCCTTTACTTCTTTTTCTGAAATGCTCTGCATCCCACAAATTTAACATCTACCTTCCATTTTACTGCTGATGGGAATTACATCCTCCTTTTCTGACAGCCACCCATCTCCTCTCTGTGGCCTGGGGTAGGTGGCTGACCATGTAAATTTATGTAGCCTGTTTGTTTCCTTCTTTGGGTTTGTAAGGGACAAGGTAACATAAAAACAACTGGATGGAGTAGGGTTGAGTTTTCCATTGAATACAAAATGGAAGTTATTTGCACAGCATTGGTTCTTAAGCTCTGTTAAAATGCTGAGTCATCTGTTTGAGGACAAAATTCTGGTGAGGGAGATTAACTGCTTTTCAATGCATTCCCCATACTTAGTGGGAGCTGTTTTCATTACACACGGGGTGCTTGACTGTACAATCATTACCGCTGACATCAGTGAAACTACTTAAAGATTGATGGGCTGTGGACTGACTGAAGAATTGGACTAACATTTATTCTCATCCTCAGGTAGTGCCTGGTTCTGGTTTGCAGGAGCAGCATGACTTTTCTGATTGACCTGAAGAGCAGCAGGATGGAGACCCCAAATTGACAGTGTGATTACTATTAACATCACAGTGAGGGTCCAGTCTGTTTTATTAAAATGGATCCTGAAATTATACCTATAGAACTGCTGCTCCTCACTTTGTCTATGCCCCAGTACTGGTATCCTGATGATTCAGTAGCTGAAGAGATAAGCAGAAGCTAAAGGCTACCAGGTCTTTTGCCTGGTATATGCCATCGCAACTCCACTGAAGGGCAACAGTTTCAGCAATTCACATCAGCTGAAGCTCTCCAGATGGAACATTTCTTGCAACCTGAAAGGAAAGGCAGAACCCATATGCCAAAGAGCAGCCTCAGAATCTTTCAGTTCCTTTTTCTTTTGTACCCAGGGAATATGCAGGTACTAAGGGGAAAGAAGGAATGAAGGGAAAACCAGAAACTGTACCAGAATTATTGCGCCGAAGGAAGAAGGAGCTGTGAAAACTTGAGTCATAATGAAATAACAAATGGGGCAGCTGGGGTGGGGGGGAAGCCCATCATGTTCAGTGCCTTCGTAAGGTTAATTAATAGGTGAAATATGTGAAACAGGATGCAAAAAGCAACACATGGCAAATATCAGTGAGGTAACTAAGGCCATTTAGCGCATTTCCTATCAAAATTCAGACATGCAAAAATAAAACTGTAACAATCCATTACGCAGCACATGGTGGTTGTTTATCAATTCTGGTTTATGCCTACTGGAAATTACACAAGTACTTTTTGCACAAGGAAAACTTGAATGTTCCATTACTGTGACTGTTTTACTCAGCTTGAAAACCTCTGAAATGTGTTAGCTGAAGGGGAGGTGCAAGTTTCACATTGCTCCAAACCTCGCTCACTGAGCTGTAGGACTGTGAGCTGTTTTCTCACAGAGGCGAGCGTCACTTCTGTGGAGGGACCCAGAGAACTTTGTTGCCCTTCACTCTTTGTTAGAATCTACAGTAACGTAATCCTGGGGTTGCCCAGGATTATTGTGTGGCCTGCTTCCTTAGCTATCTTTCATATTTACAAGAAGCTATGGTGCTTGGGAACCCTCTGCAAATGTATTTGTGTGAGTGTGTATGCGTCTGTGTTTGCCAATAGGTTTGGCACAGGCAGAATGCATCTGGCTCAAAGAAACTACAGGATACTACTCTGACAGCATTCCAGTATTAGCAATGACATTCAACTGAGGCAGTCATATCTATGGAACAATCATGCATTTGTCTGGTCTTTTGAATCAGAGATGCTAACTTGAATTGGAAAGGGCAAGGCCCTTTCAGAGCACTCACGAAGCAGTTGGGAGTAGGAGATCTAGAAGGCTAAGTTTTTTTCCATCTTGTTCTTTGGTGCCTAAATAGACAAGAAGGAAGCACAGCCTGAGGGAGGCTTTGCTCATGCCTAAGCCTCTGACCTCAAAATGGAGAGCTTGGAGTCAGCTAAGTCTCCCTGACAACAAAGAGGGGGAAAAATGAAATTGGCACTCCACATTATTAATTTCTTTGGGTTGCAATTTTATCCTCAAATGGGGAATAAATTGAATCAACAGACAGTGTTAAAGAAATGATCTCTTGTCCACTACAAGAAAAGCTACACACACACACACATACATATATATCTCCAAAGAACAGAGAGGCAAAGTCTGCGTGCCCTTGGGGCATGGCAGGCAGCTGTTGGGTGTGCCAGGGCAGGAAACAGCACTTATCCTGTGGCACTCTGGGGTCCTCTTTGAGCCAGGAAATGCCATCATGACCTGCAGCAGATAAGATAAAGAGCTCTAAAGAGTGCTGCAGAGTCTGTAATGAGAAATCATTTGTTCAAATAATCGCTTATGTTCTGTGTATTTAGAGAAGCTAATACCATTTTCCCCCACTCACTTCTTACATGCCCTTGACAGAGCTAACATTTCCTCACAGCTCACTCTCTCAAGCTCCTACACCTACTTTGTGTTGTGGGGAAAAAACAAGGAATGCTTGGAAATTTGAAGAATCCAAAACACAAGACCTCTCCCACATCCTCCAGTGCAGTTTCACTACCTGGTAAAACAAAGAGTTAAAGTGAAAAGAAATGGACTATGACATCAGACCTGAGGCCAGATCCTCAATCTGTTTTTTTGCTGAGGCTGAACTCAAAGAGGTCACCTAGATCCTTGCCTGAGTAAGTAGTGAGCAGAAATTAAGGAAGGGCTTGAAGACTGCACCTTTGATGATTAGGTCAATGCCTTCCATGTAATCTCAAATGCTCAAAAGAGCACAGAGAAAAAAAGAAAACCCCTTAGCACTTCCCATTGCTGGCTCAGGAAGGAGGACTTAAGTACTTCTCACAGAATCAGGATTCTACAACAGAAGTGATAAAACCCCATCAAAATGGGAACAAGATTGTGGCTGGGCAAGTGCAGCCAGGTGACTGAGAAAATTAAAATAAAACCATTTACAGTTTTGATGGATTCCCTCTTTCCAAATTCACTGTGACACCCAAGGCTGTATGCATTCATCTCCTCCTTCAACACTGAGAACATCACAGGGTTCCAAAACAGACTATAGATATGTTCTGCAAAGCAATTGCCCAAGGATATAATCCAAATGCTGACATCACTTCAGTGAATTCTTTGCCTGACTCAGCAAAGTCCAAGACTGGGTTTGCACAACCTTCATTGAAACTATAGTACAACATGCAAGCTATGGGATTATAATGAAACAAACAACTGGTTTTACCTACAGATATGGAGCCTGTGCAAAGTAGATTGGTTCTACTAACACATGATATCATGCCAAAACTTCCCCCAAAGAAGCTGTCAAAAAGAGAATGACAGTGCTCAAAAAAAGAAACCAATATGTGACCTTGCTCAGTCTACACAGGACGGAGAGCATTTTTCTTGGATCCAAATGTTGAGGCCAAATTTTTTATTGAGTCATCATCTAGACAGTCTCATTGACTCCAGTGGAATTGTATCAATCCAAATCAACCTTAGTTATCCAAAATCCTTCCCTTGACTCTTAATTCCTGCCCTTCCAATCCCTTTCTTCCCACCTCATCAAGCATGCCTTGAGTTAATTCAATGGCAGGAGTACAAATGCAACACTGCAGAATTGGCCAGTTTTATGTATTTACGCCATCGGAGTCAGTAATCCTGGAATCAACTGATTAAACCGCACAGAAAGCCAAATTTAATTCCATTGTTTTGCTGCCTGAAGCAGTAGTTGGGAAAGGGAAGCTATTAGTAATCCCCTTCTGTGTTGCTCTCACTGTAAATAAGTGGGTTTAGTGGATTACCCGAGGATGTAGATTTCATATTTTAAAGCTTCCTTACTGCTGTGTAAACTGTGAGTGTAAATTAAGCTGTAAGGGGTAATGGATGTATAACCAAGAGTGCTCAGGGTGTAAGTTCTGCTTCAAGGGGCTTGATTAAAGATTCAGATTATAGCATCATTGAGCAGATTTATATTTATACTGTCAGCTTGATCTAAAAGAAACAAGATCTTTCTAAACAAGCAAGCAACCTAAGCAGATTAAACCAGCTATCCTTGCTTCATACAAATATGCAAACTGTTCTGCTTCACCCCATTTTCTCCCATCCCCGTAACTTGTTTCTGTGATTTATTTATTATATTAAATGTGGGAAAGAAATGCTCAGTTGTTTAGGATTAAACTCATAGGAAAGAAAGTACTGAGGTGTGGTTTAGCTGTCTGCAGTACTAACCAGGCAGCTGGAGCACATCCGTACTGCAGGTTGTGTGAGGAACTGGAGTGTGACTCCGCTTAGTGCGAAGGGGAATCTCACACCCGCACTCCCTGGTGCTGAGAGACTTTGCGTGCTGAGCATGTCTGTCACAGAGCTGTTCTCACCTCGAGGAAGATCAGAGCCAAATGCTCCAGGATGCCTTTGTGCACCATTGGCTGATGCAGGTGAGCAAGTTGTCAGCCAAATGGGTCCAATCTGGGAACTCTGCCAGAAAGAGAAGGAGGCAGAGAAGAGTCTGTCACTTCTAGCTGTAACTAAAGATGTTGTTCCTACAGGGCTCGTAAGGGATGGCTAGCACTACCACAGGAAGCTTCTAACAAAGTGAGAGTTTAGCTTTATGAGGTTTATAAAAAAATGTTATTTATTATGCAACTGTTTATGTCTGAAAAAGGCAGAACCCTCTGCAGACTTTTCTGCTTTCCCCTGCTCCTGTCATGAGCATTTAACAACATCATCTTTTGCTCACATAAAAATTGCCCACCAGTTCTTTCGTGCCATACTCTTAGATGATGGCTTCATAAACCATTTTCTCCATAATAGTTTCTACCACATGTAGCATATAACCTGGAAAAGGAAGCGTATCTACAACCTCCTTTGCTAGCTGGCTGATTGGATGTGAGGTCTATGCACTGCATAAGGCAGACAAAGATTTTGGGAACAGCAAAATTTGCAGAGGCAA
Organism: Eurypyga helias; assembly: GCF_000690775.1. Classification (NCBI taxonomy): domain Eukaryota; kingdom Metazoa; phylum Chordata; class Aves; order Eurypygiformes; family Eurypygidae; genus Eurypyga; species Eurypyga helias. The sequence continues at coordinate 87,706 of NW_010273710.1, forward strand.
AAAAGGTGTGCCCATTTGTCGTCTTGCCATTTATGAGTTGCCAGCTATGAGATGATTGCATTCATACACTTATCCTTTATGCACCCAGCCATGCCATCGTCATCCAGCTTTCCAATCTGGGGCATACTCTGACTTGATGCAGAAATCCATCCCTCTTTACAGGAGAGCAGTGTATGTGTATGCATGTACGTGCAGAGCAGGACTCCACACTGTACAGCATAATGCTCATGGTTCATTTGAGAACCAGGCAAGCTGTAAGTAGTGCCTCAGCACAAGTACATTCAGCTTCAGACACATTTCATGCTAGGTTAGAAGAAGAAAAAGCATCTGGTGCAAACACTTTGGGCTTAAATGTTCAAAAGTCACTTTCTGAGACTACTCCCCCTTGACTGTATGAAATGGGAGCAAACAAAAAAAAAGAGGAATTTTCATGTTCTGCCAGGTATCAAATTAGTTGTAATTAATTATACAATTTCAAGTGTTAAATTATCACATACTGGGTGCTGTCTGACAGCCTCATGCAAGGAAAGCAAATGATAAAACGGTATGTTAGAAACCCTTTAAAACAGTCTGTTATTATATCTCGTTCTTTCCTGAAGCTGCCAGATGAACCACTGTAGTGTTCTGAAGAGTCTGCCATGATGTTATAGCAGCCCTTTTCAACCATGGAGCATATCAGCTGGAGCTCAGCCAGCTGCAAAGCCCAGAGCAGGCTAAAGTAGAGAGGGCCAACGGTCTGGCATAACCTTTCTTTTTCTACCTGACACCTCATAGATAAACAAGTGACCATTTGTGGGCCACAGTAGGCTGAGCTGCCAACTTCCATAATCCTTGAGTGATACTGTGGGCTCTCAGAAAGAGAGGTAGAAGTCAAAATACTTAGTAAAATTCTGCAGTAAGATCATGAGAGTTTAATCAGGTAGTCTGAAGCTATAGATTTTACCCCTAGAGCATATGAATATCACCCAGGAACACAGCCCATAACAGTCCCAAGTTCCCTTAAAAACCCAAACAGATAAAACTAAGCTCCAGTTTATGTTGAAAGAAGTCATTTTGTTTGAAAAAGCCTCCCTCAGCTCTTTCACCCTTCCTTCTTGTTTCAACTGTTATTGAAATCTTAAAAGTTCTGCATCAGCCCCTTCATTTTGTGAAACCAAATTTCTGTCCTGCAGAGAAAATGGAATGTAGATGCAATAAAAACCAGAAACTGAGTGAAGACAAAATAAAAGTTTACATATTTCAAAAGGACATGCCCCTTTCAAAAAAAAAAAGTTATTCAATTGGAAGTGTGCAACTGATAAAGAAATCCTGTAATATTTTGACTTGGAAGCATTCAAACTGTTGAACAGTAACATAGCAGGGCTGAAGAAAAAAAAAAAATCAAAGTTCAAATTCGTCTCTCAGAAAGGAACAGTTAAGATCAGAATCTCTCTCAATTGCTATCCCTTCTCCTATTTTATAATAAATCTTGCAATCTTTCCTCAGACAAAATCATCCTCTGGGATTGCTTGCATTTTTGTATGACTTCAAAACTTGGCACACAGTGTTCTCATGAGGAAAATCTTTAAGAGTTAAAAGAACACAGCTGAATTGCAAAGAAGAACTGGCCAGAAGTGGCACGACCTCATCCCCTAGCAACAGAAATCAATAACAACAAAGATAACATAATTACACCACAGAAAGGATCCAGAGGGCAGATTATGTCAAGTATTATGTTGTTAAGAAAGAATGACATGTGAAAGAGACAGCATGTTTTAAACATGGAAGAAAATACAGAAAATGTGGAAGGTAGATGAGGAAAAGTGAAATACGAATACAGAATAAATTAGCCTGCAGACTCTTGAAAGGCAAAGAAAATTATTCCTGTTCCTGCTTTCACTGTTTTATTTATTCAGTACACAGAATTAGATTCCCAGGGGAGCAGAGGAAGGCATTTTATTCACAAGCAGCATCATGGCATAGGGAAAATAGATGACCCTATGATGACAGCCTTGTTCTGGAGCTCTAGAGATTCAGCTCATTTCCTGCTCAGTTACAGATGGTCCATACTGCTTAGGCAAATTTTGGGCTTTCTGTGCCTCAGTCTCCCATCTGGAAAAGAGTACGAGTAGAAGTGTAAAGATTCAGAACAGAGATGGATCAGATACTGCTGGGAATTGCACAGACTTCCCTACAACAGAATGATTCCTGTCTGCATTGGCAGGGGACCTGTGTATACCTCTCAAACAACACACGCTTCTTTTGCTGTTCAGGTTGCTTATATGCCTAGAAGAGGCAGGTCGCTGTGATGGGGCAGTCCTTCATTTATCCTTAATATTAATGTTCCAGCATCACACACCTGCCAGCACGAAGGTTACTTAGGAATACACTCACTGAGAAACTCTTTGCTAATGCTTTCCTATAACTTCGAAACACTAAATAACCCTGGGTAATTTTTCAAAGAAGATCTCATTTTAAGCAAAGCTGACCAGTACCAATAAAAGCTTATATGCCTAATGCTTGATACAAGGGAGCAATGTCTTGCTGTCAGATCACCTAAACCCCCTCCCCACACTTTTGCCTGTTTCTTCCCTATAGCCATTTAAGTTTACTGTCACAATCTTTTTTGCCTCTGTGTTACACAGAGTAGTGGATTCTGTCATTCAAAGTTTCCCTGTGTATTACATGCCTGGAACAATCACCAAGTCACCTATTTATTGCATTAACATTCTTCAGGCACCTTTACATGCTCTTATCCAGCCAAGCCTAGTGCATTTTGCCTTCTCACTCAGTGACCCCCACAGAAGTGGCTCAGCCACTGGGACATCACCCTGCAAGGCCCCAGGCTCTCAGCCCTGTGAACATAACTTTCTACCCAGGCAAGGGCAGGGTGATGTCCCAGTGGCTGAGCCACTTCTCCCTGGTAACTTTCCTCCCCAGGGCCCTGGCAGGCTCTGATTGACATAACCCAGCCCTTTTCAGCCATGTGCCAGATATTTGCTGAAATTAAACTACTTAAGCAAAAAAAAACCCACCAAACAAAAAAACCCAAACAAACAAATTAACCAAAGCAAAAGAAACACTGGAAGTTAATACTGCTGTCTCATTGTGATTTCTGTGAGCTGATACATGGGCTGAACTACAGCTTGGTGAACTTGGTTTCCAAGTACTCAGGGAACTCAAAACCAGGATCAGGTTGAGATGTTTGTAGGAACAAAATTTTTGGGGTGAAGGTGTACACTAAGAGTATGATTTCCATTTATTTGTGAAAGCACCTTCTGAACCACAAATATATGCTCAAGAACAGTCTTAGCAGTTCAGCCAATAATAATGGAAAATCCCAAATTAGAAAGACAGAGAAAAATAGTGTATTAGGATGTACATAAGGTGTAACACATTGTGGTTCTTGCCTCTGTTAAACACTCTTTATAGTACCTGTTTCCATTATCCTTGTGGCATTCGGCACAGTGAATATTTCTATCTCTATGTCAAATTTTAAGTTGACAGGGTTCAAGTGCCACACAGAGGGAACACACAAACAGACATACACCTGAACACAGAATCTACGTGTACAATGGTAAATGAATGGGCGTCAGGACCAGTCCTGAACCAGGTGTCATCCACACTGTTAAATTGTTACCATGTTTCCAGGCACAGCTTTGGCCCATGGCTGACAGGCCATCTTGCCAACAAATCCTGGGCCCAGTTCAGAAGCTGACACTGGCCAAGGATTATTCCCATTAGCAATTTGGATACAGCCACCCTCATTTGGAGGGTCACAGAGTTTAATAGTATGGACAGGCTCCTCTCTACAAAGACAATCCTGGGCACATTTAGTGTACTCATATGTACATAATCTGTCATAGAATCA
>NW_010273711.1:0-6360 GCF_000690775.1 Eurypyga helias
AGAGCCAGAGAGCTGGAGCCTGAGACCAATCACAGCGGAGTCCGAGCGAACGCTATCAGCGACAGCATGACCATGAAAACTAGCACACGAACGCGCCAGCAAAGGATTTAGCAAAGCAGCTAACGAAGGAGTTAGAGAGAATGTTAGCAAGCGTAAGAAAGTGGAAGTGTGATGTCCCCCAAGCCCACTCCCTGCTTATGTACTGAGCATGAGATGCTATGGAGTGAAATACTCCTTCGGTCAGTTTGGGTTGGCTGTCTGAGCTGTGTGTCCCCCCACTGCCTTTAGTGGGAATGCAGCTGCAGTATCAGAAGCTGAGAAAGACCTTGAATTTGGTGCAAGCACTCCCCAGCACCACCTAAAAAGACACCTTATCAGTACTTTTCTCAGGGTATATTCAGAAACCCAGCTTCATTCCAGCCACTGTGAAAGAGAGTTAACTCTCTCCTGACCAAAATCAGCACAGCATCTGTGGCATATAATAGTTAGTTCAGCTGAATCTCTGCTCCCAGAGGGGAGACAGTTAAGTTGACCTAACACAAATCATTCATTTGGCTTCTGGAGGTTTCTTTAAAAATGTAATAATGATGACCAGTTTTATCATGTTTCTCAATTCAGTTATGAAAAATTATCTTGGTGTCCTTTTGTATGTGGGCCTGCCACTTGCTCTCGAGGGTATTGTTTTTGTGTTACAAGTAGAAAAGAATACAAGCACCTAAACCCAGCAGTATCTGGATAACCAGAATTCTGCATGGGAATGTGTAATGAATAAAGAAATCTCTCTGTGAACATTAACAGTAGTGAAATGGTTTTACTGGTATAATTTTCTCCTTTTTCTGTAGGTCATCCGTCCTGTTTGAAGTTCTCTCCAGAGTTGACAGTTCGAGTGAAAGCCTTGCGATGGCAGTGTATTGAGTGCAAAACATGCAGTTCCTGTCGAGATCAGGGCAAAAATGCTGTGAGTACAGTGGAATAGAGACTGAATGAAGAGGATATCAGTCTTGTGGATGTTCTGTCAAAGTACAAAATAAAATCATTCTAGAGTCAAATATTTGCAGCTTTTGTTTTGAGTCTGGCAGTCTTTGAGACCTGTGAACCAACACGGTGTGTCTGTAGTTGAAAACTATGTGCGTGTTCTCTGGGATGGTGACGCATTAATGGAGGGCTTGATGCTAATGAGTATCTAAAAGGAGACTAACTTCATCTGTCTTCAACAGGATAACATGCTGTTTTGTGACTCATGCGACCGTGGCTTTCACATGGAGTGCTGTGACCCCCCTCTTACCAGGATGCCAAAAGGTGGGAACTTTGGGATGAAAAGGGTAATTTAAGATGGGGTTGGATCAGTGGGCAGAAAGTGCTTCCACATATTTGGTTGTCTTCTTAGCTACATTTAACTTGTTCCTTACAGCATTGCTTTTCAGGTATTAGGAACTAGAGAAGGGTCAGAACTTCACATGTGGATTTTCCACTGTCTCCTGCTTCCTGTAATTATTGTTGGTGACGGGTTTTGAAAAAAAATTTTGAGGGAGTAGAAGTGATCCTTGTGGATTAAAATGATCAGCGTCCATTTGAATGACAGCCTTGTTCAGAAGAAAGAGATGGGCTTCTAAGTTGTTGAAGTCATATCTGTTCGGACAGTAGAGAATCGTGGAGTACAACCAAACTTTTCTTTTCCTGCAGAAAGCAGGTTATCTATGGAAGATTCTTCCTTGCTAGTTAGAAGAAAATTTTCCTATAGAAGATAGTTGGAAGTAGCGTAGTCATAAGCAGAATATGGGATAATTAAACGGTACATTTTTATGGTTTTCTGATCATGTGCTGCAAATTAAAGAGACTTCCTGCATGGCTGTGGGAAGTGGGGGGTGGGAGGGTCATTAGCTGGACTTGAGTTTCGATTGCTGAACATATATACGTGTAAGAAAAACTATGTATACTATAATTGGAGCCTTTGGTACTGTACCTACCCTTTCTGTCAGAAGGCCTGGGGCCTGTAATTATTCTTCTTATCCTATATAGATGTCCTTTGCATTCATTCCCACCCCTGCCAAGCCTCATCCAGCCTGGCCTTGGACACTTCCAGGGTTGGGGCATCTACAGCCTCTCTGGGCAACCTGTCCCAGTGCTCCCCACCCTCTGCGGGAAGAATTTCTTCCTGATGTCCAATCTAAATCTCTCTCTTTCAATTTAAAGCCACTGCCCCTTGTCCTGTCACTATACTGTCACTAGTGATGGGGATTTGTGTCTTACAGGTATGTGGATATGTCAAATATGTCGGCCACGGAAAAAAGGAAGAAAACTTTTACAGAAGAAGGCAGCACAGATAAAACGACGCTATGCTAACCCAATAGGACGTCCCAAAAACAGGTTAAAGAATCAAAATACAACGTAAGTCTCTCTATAAGTAGGAGTAAGGTGTGAGATGCTATAGGGCAGTGGGTATTTCTGAAGCGTCTGGTCTACTCTGTGAGAAGATCTCTGACAATGAAGAGCTTTTTGTTATTCTTTAACACAGAATTTCTGAGGAGTGCTGTGTCAAGTCTGTTTTGATGAATGGCTGCTTATTCCAGCATAATTGTTTTGCTTTGTGTTTCTCAAGAACCCTTTCTGATGTTTAGAGTTACTAAGTAATCTACATTAAGTCACATGAGGTGTTTGTTTGACGTGTATTTAATTTGACACTACTGCCAGAAAATATTTGGCCCCTTTCTGCTTCTATTCCACACGTTTATGCGTGTGGGGAGCACCCTGTTGTGCTGGGACAGATGGTGTGGCCTTGTCATAGTTGTCGTGGGGCAGCCAGACATCAGGGAATTGCATTTGGGTGGGTGGGAATTTGTTGGATAAATGTTCGGCCAGAGCAGTTTCCCTAAGATTGCTGTGCAGTGTGTGTTGTGATGCAGCACTATTAGCTGTGCAGGGGACAAAACAATGAAGGAACATGGCACAGGAACTTTGTTTTGGGCATCAGATCAGCTTAAAAAAGAAGAGTTGAACTATGACTTGATTCCAGCCAATAGCACCAAGGATGTACTGGTTTAGTGCTTATGAAAACATAGGGGGAAAGCCTCTCTTAAACATCCTAATTTTCAGTCTGTGTGATACCTTTGCCTAGAGGGACTCGCTGTGTAATTGAGAGGGGCAGAAGAAAAGCTAGCTACTTGCTACTGCTGTTTTGCCTCTTTTAATTTTTATTTCATGATTTATTCACAATTTTTTTGTCTTTGTTTCTTCATTCTGCTTGCAAAATACAGCCACAGAATTATGCACAGATGCTTAGCTTGTCTTTTTAGGAGGAAGCCTATTTCTGTCCTCTGTAGCTGCAAAGATTCTAGCTAAAACCAGTCAGCTTCCTGAAACAGCAGTCAGTCAAGGGCAATCCCTCTGGGAAGTGTTAAATACTCAGTTGTCTCAATAGAGTTTTAAAATTTCCTGCCCGTTAGATGGCAGCTGGTTGGAGATCAACACTGTTGTCTGCTGACATGGCCATCAGCGGTGCAGGTTCTTAGCTAACTTGCGTGTCCTCTGTGCATTAACTTTCTGTGGAGCTCTTACAACGCGGTGCAAAAACTTGGGTACGCAGGCACTTGACTACTCCTTTATTATTAAATTCTTCAGCTCACGTTTAGCTTCTGTGTGATTGATGAATAAGTAGCGAAGATGGTAGTCCCCTTTGCAACCCAAAACAACCCACCTTACCCAATCTTCTGAGCATATCTTTCACCTTCTCATTCTTTAGATCAAAAGGCCCTTTCAGCAAAGTTCGAACTGGCCCTGGTCGGGGTCGGAAACGTAAGATCGCTCTGTCCAGCCAGTCGGCGTCGTCAGAAGGAGGGTACCTGGAGGAGACAGATGTCTTGGATTTCTGCAGAGATGGCAGCAACACCTTGAAGTTTAACAAGAAAACCAAAGGGCTTATAGATGGCCTTACTAAATTCTTCACTCCCTCCCCCGATGGACGAAAAGCTCGAGGAGAAGTGGTGGACTATTCTCAGCAGTATAGGAGCAGGAAAAAGGGTACCAGGAAATCTAGCACTTCAGAATGGCCCACAGGTAAAGATTTTTCACCCTGCCAATGTAAGTATCCTGTACACCAAGAAAATGTTCAAAGGCTAGGATGTTGAAGTGACTGGAATTGTTTATAGGCTGGAAACTGAGCTGGAAGTTAACTCTCCAGTGCAGTTACCTTTGGTGCACTGAGGCACAGTACTGGTTGGAAGAAAGAAGTGATCCTAGAGACCTTTGCCTCTTCACCTATGGTGGCAAGGTGTAATGAGGGACTCGGTGATTGCTGTGGGGAAAAAATGCCCTTTGGTACTGAGGGGCTTGCAGATGGCCCGAGGAATTGTGCTAAGTAATGTCACATTTGAAAGAAGATAGGGAGTGGATAATGAAAATAAGAACAGCAAGGTAGACGTATGAAATGGAAAACATATAATTAAAGCCAGTCTGACGGACCCCTGGGTTTCTGATCTAAGGTATAGGCTTGCAAGCAAATGTTTCTGAATTTTCTCACCCATAGAGGAACCTGCTTTGTGCAGCTTGGCACCTCCTTGCTGGAGAGCATCCCTCCTTTTGAATGCAGTTCAAAACGCAGTTTTGAGTGCAGCTGCTCTTCTTGTTTTCTTTGCTAGCTTAAGACATTAATCTATGACTGGAGCTTGATTTAATCTCTGTATTCAGATCTTTTACAGTCTTGTTGAAAAGTTTCATAGCTTGAACTGTTCCTAAGCAAGCAGTGGAAAATACTCCACAATAACATAGAAGGTTTACAGCTTTAGAACAGTTATGTGTGTTAGCCTGGCTGGTGGTGGAAGAACAATAATGTATTATAATGCTTTGGGGGTGAAGTGTCCTGTGGGTTTTCTTTGCTTTTTTTTGTGGAAGGGGTGTTTCTTGGGTGATGAATGTAAGTGTCCTGGTTTTGGTTGCAGCAGATACGTCATTTAAATAGTTGTGATCCTTGTTTGGGAGAAACGGGCACAGTGCTAAGGCATTTATCCAAAACTGTCCCATTGTTACTAATGCTTTCGTGGTACTATGAATGTCCAAGTGGTGAGTTTTGGACCTGGTTTAATATATGACAGTACTTCTTACATGGTCATAAATCCAGAACTGGTTCTTCTTTTGTGGTCCCAAATCTGAATAGCAAATCCCATCAAAAACCTTGTCTCGGTGCCTGACTACAGCCAGATGATGTTTGTCGCTGCACTAAAAGGCACATACTCCTTTGTAAATGTAGGTGAAGACAATTTTTCTCTCTCATTTACAGACAATCAGGATGGCTGGGATGGAAAACAGGAAAATGAGGAGCGTTTTTTTGGGAGCCAGGATGTCTTAACTGAAAAAGACATGGAGTTGTTTAGAGATATTCAGGAGCAAGCACTGCAGGTAAAGTTAAATTTCCAGTGTCTGGCAGTAAGTACCAAATCTGTGAAAGGAATAACAAAGCCAAAAACCCCACGCTAACCCAACAGCAAAAACCAAGAGGAAATACAGACTCCAGATGAGTCAGTCTGTCATGGAAACTTGGTTTCTGCTGCTTGAGAGTAATGGGGAACTGACCTCAAGAGAGCTGCAGGCTAACAAAAAAGTGAGCATAAGAGGTTCAGGTGGGCATCTAAAATGCTGTGAGGGCTGTGGCTTTAGTTGTGTCAGAACATAGAGCTGGTACAACATGTGGACTCTTAAAACAATAAAATATGGGACTCTGCTAGCAGCGTGGGTCACACAGGGCCTCTGGCTAATTGAAACATTCTTCCAGATACTTTAACTCCTTAAGGAACAGGATAGGGCATCACTGTGTGTGTCTGTATGCACATATATGTGCATATACACGTGTGTAATATGTGTGTGTGTATATCTCTACCTGTACATTTCAATCACTTGAATGGTCTTATGACTTAACTCCTGAAGCCAAAGGGATCAGTTGAATTTATGCATTGACTTCCCTGAACAGAGCTTCACTATGTGTAACTGTCCTTTCAAACTTCACCAGGTGTTTGGTTTTATTTGCCCGTGATTCTGTCATAGGCTGGTTTAATTCCACTATACTAACTATAGTCTCTGTACCAAAAGAGTTAATGAACGATGAATTGGGATAAGACTGAACTACACTGTGTGATAAAGCAGACTAAGATGAAGTGCAGTTAATACTTGTATTGAGGTGCAGATACCACACTACTTTATAAATCTTCTTATTGCAACCTTCGTTTCAGGATTGATTTTTAAAAAACTCAGTGTGTGCATCACTGAACAAACCACACAAGAGACTACGGCTTGTGACCATACTTATGTTTTAGAAAAGTAACTGAATAGCTGAAATTATATTCATATTATTTTCCCCCACTCTGTGTAGGG
>NW_010273711.1:6382-16458 GCF_000690775.1 Eurypyga helias
AAATACTTGCTCTAGATTAAATACTTTAAGGTGGCTAGTTGGATTTAAGGCCTTATTTGGCTGTCTACTAAATATTTTGTTTATCTTCTTAGTAAGAATAGAAGGAAAGATGAATCAGTTACAGATGGCTCTGTTTGGAGCTCTTGGATTCAATATTTTCATAGGAAATTACTGTCCTTTTTCACTAGATAGAACTCCTTAAAATGTGTACGCCTAGGAATAGATTCTGTCTACACAAGTCTCGCTTAGGAAAACTGATAATTTTGAATGTTTACCCATTAAACCATCAACCATTGTCCTGGGTCTACCTGTTTCATTCTGCTGGCATAAATTTGCATATAGGTAATTCCCTGGTACTCTTCACATTAGTTTCTGTCCTCCTTCATGAAACATGGTCTCATTTATTAATAGCTTTGCAGCCCAGGTGATGTATATGATAATGCAAGGCCATTGGGAATATTTGGATTTCTAAGTCTTCTGCACTCGTGATGATAAGCAGGTAGCCATGCACTGAATATTGTTTTGGTAGAGGCCACATTCACAGTAGTACATACAGTCTTGGGTCTCAGAGCTGGGAAGAGACTGATGTGTTATGTTAGGTAGTTGAGTATCCTGGAGCTTAACCTCAGGAGCAGTTCGTGTGTTTCCGTTCTTGGCTATTGAAATAAGAAGAAAGGAAGTAGCAATAGGACTGAAAAAAGGTTGTAATAAATCTTGCTGTGTACTAGTTTGTAATTAAAACTATGACATGAAACAGTGTGAAAAGGAGTGGAGGTGTGTGGTATGACAGTGCTCACTAATTCTTCCTGTTTGTGAATCACGTGCTTGAAGTGTGACTAGTGCTGGGTTTTAGGGTCAAAAAGCAACATTTGTATCTTCCTAATTCTCTGGGAGTTTGAGTAGGGAGTGGACTGTGTAGATAAGAATGGTTTAATTTCTTTCAGTTTAGATGTCTTTCACTTGGAAATTCACCACAACCTTTTTTTTCCCCTTGCATAGAAAGTAGGGGTGACTGGGCCTCCTGATCCACAAGTCCGGTGCCCTTCTGTTATTGAATTTGGCAAGTATGAAATCCAGACCTGGTACTCCTCCCCATATCCACAGGAATACTCGAGGTATGACTGAACATTCTTCTTTTTTCTGTTTCAGCTTTTATGGGAAAGCTGTACTCCAGTAAGGGTAGAAATCTTAAGAAGATTCTATCTTTATGTAGGACAGAAGCAGAAGTATACATAATCCCAGTACTTTTCATGGTAGTTAATAGATGTCTTAAGGTGTTTTTAGGCTGAGTCAAAAAGTTGATAAGCTCTCTGCAACAACCTGCATATGCTGTGAGCATTCAAACTGCCACAGGAATAAATGGTTAGATGGATTCCCAAAGAACTGACATATTCCACACTGAGGAGGGAGCAGCCTCAGCTACATGACTGGGCTGTTACTAAGCATGTAAGTGATTAGAGTATCTGACTCTCGGACTACGTGAGTTCTTCACATGTGGTATCATTGGATGGTTTGAGCTGGAATGGACCTTCTAAAGACCCTCTAGTTCCAACCCCCTGCCACGGGCAGGGACACCTTCCACGAGACCAGGTTGCTCCAAGCCTCATCCAGCCTGGCCTTGGACACTTCCAGGGAAGGGGCATCTGCAGTTTCTCTGGGGCAACCTGTTCTGGTGTCTGACTGCCCTTATTGTAAAAAATGTCTTCCTTCTGTCCAGTCTAAATCTCCTCACTCTGTTTATAACCATTTTCCCTTCTCCCATCACTGTGGGCCCCAATAAAAAGTCTCTCTTGGTCTTTCTCATAAGCCTCTTTTATATATTGAAAGGCCTCAACAAGGTCTCCCCAGAGCCTTCTCTTCTCCAGGCTGAGCAACCCCAACTCTCAGCCTTTGCTCACCGGAGAGGTGTTTCAGCCCTTGGATTTTTGTGGCCATCCTGCTGGACTCACTCCAGCAGGTCCCAGTCTTGTACTGAGGGATGCAGAACTGCAGGTGGGGTTTCATTGGAGCAGAGTAGAGGGGAAGAATCCCCTCCCTCCAGCTGCTGACCACGCTTCCTTGGATGCAGCCCAGGATAGAGCTGGCTGTCTGGGCTGTGAGCGTGCACTGTTGGCTCATGTCCAGCTTTTCACCCACCAGGATCTCCGAGTCTCAGCGGTGCTGCTCTCAATCCATTCATCCCTCAGTCTGTGTTGATACTGGGGATTGCCCCGACCCAGCTGCAGGACCTTACGCTTTGCCTTGTTGAACTCGATGAGGTTCACATGGGCCGACTCCTCCAGCCTGTCGAGGTCCTTGTGGGTGCCATCCCTTCCCTCCAGCACATCAGCTGCATCACTCTGCGTGATAAAAATTAATGTATTTGTCTAGGAAATAGTATGTTAACTGTGCATTAAATGATTTGCTTGGAAATGGCTTTGTACTATCTATGGGAGTTGAAAGAGGAAATTAAACAGAAACTTCACAGGAATTACTTTGATGTATTGTTTTTCTGCTGTATGTAGTTCAGCACAACTAAAGAAGAGATGTTTAATGTTACATGTTTTGGCATCTGAAAGATTGTTCTGCTGTGGTGCACATACAGTTGTTTTGATGTTCTCTTGCTTAAGAACTTTGCAAACTGTCTAATTTGCAAACTCCTAACTTGATTCAGAAAGAGGAATAGCTTCTAAGGGCCATGGTTAGACAAAATTAAATAAAACTCTTTATTCTTCCATTTAATAAGTGCATCTGGTCTGTCTTGAGGAATTATTCTAGCTCTGCTAAAGGCATTGAAGGTAACTGAAAATAGCATCTCTGCCCAAGCTACAGTATGTAAATGGGAGTTAAATCACAATATCATAGAATCATGGGATGGTTTGGGTTGGGAGGGACCTTAAAGCCCATCTAGTTCCAACCCCCCTGCCATGGGCAGGGACACCTTCCACTAGACCAGGTTGCTCCAAGCCTCATCCAGCCACTTGCATTCAAATTGTTTATGTCTATGTAGTGTGTAAAATGGTTTTAAAGCAAAGGGAGATGGTGTTGTGACCCATTACTCGGGGGTATGTACAGCTGTCTGTGATGAGGGGGGGTGGGAGAGAATAGGAACGATTTATCTAATTCATTCTAACAACACTAGTGCAAAACCGGGGGATTTTTTTCTAATTTTTCTACGATTTTAACGATACATGTATTTCTTCTGACATAACAATGTAAAAGTATTTATGCAGGACATGAAGTACCTATTTTTAATATGCATTCGTGACAGAGTAAGGGCCATGACTTTAAGCATGATAAGGCCTGATTAACACATACACAAGGTCAATATATACTGGGTGTGTTTTCATCAAGGTTTCTCTCTGCAGGAGTGAGGAATTTTATACAAAAGTCTCTACCTGCCGTCTTTGATCTTTCTTTATCTTTGCTTACAGGCTACCCAAGTTGTACCTTTGTGAATTCTGTCTGAAGTATATGAAAAGCAGAACTATTCTCCAACAGCATATGAAAAAATGTGGCTGGTTTCATCCTCCAGCCAATGAAATTTACAGAAAAAACAATATTTCCGTCTTCGAGGTAAGTTGGAAAACTAAGCCACTCACTTTTATCTATAAATTAGGGTCTTTAGCACCTGACTGTGTGATAAGTTTCCCATAGTCACAAAGATCTTCGTCTTGAGGTGTTCAGTGTGAAGAACTACAAGCAGGCAATGGGAGCTGACCTCAGGTACAGATTATTCACCCATAAAACATGTGAGAAGGCCTGCTATGTAAAAATGGGCTTTCATTTTCAGAGAATGAATTTTACATTCTGTCTTAAGCTAACAAATGTAACAGTGACTTGACCATGGCCTTTATGCTGTGGAAGTTGAAGTCCTTTGAGACACCACCTGTGATGGAGAAACCTTCCTCTCGTGTTAGGCATTTCAGACATACAGGAATACCCAGGTGAAGCGTGTCCTTGCATGACAGTGAGTGACACAACTTTTCCTTATTTCTGTAAGGTTGATGGCAATGTCAGCACTATCTACTGCCAGAATTTGTGCTTGTTAGCCAAACTCTTCCTGGACCATAAGACACTCTATTACGATGTGGAGCCATTTCTTTTCTACGTGCTGACACAGAATGATGTGAAGGGCTGTCACCTTGTTGGCTACTTTTCCAAGGCAAGTATCTTGAGTACTTCAGACTTAGCTGTGGTGAGAAATGCTGCTTCAGAATCTTGTAATTTAGGCCCTTACTATATTATGTAAGATAGGTACAGACATCTGTTGCAACCAGATTTTATTTATGCTACACTCTGAGACCCCCAGCTAGTAAACCAGGTTTTCTCATCATGTGGAATAGCATATATTCTCTAGGAACTTCCACTGGAGCTAGTAGCTAAAAACCCCCCAGCTCTTCAAATGACTTCCTGCTCTTGGCAGTGATGGGTAGCACTGCTTGTGAGATAAACGTTGTTACCCAGCAGTTCTGTCTCATTTTCCTTCTCTAAGTACCTTGTTTTCCAAACAAGTTGGGCAAATTTGCACCTCACTTCAAACCTCCTTATTTTTTTTTGACAGAACAGGGCCAACATTTCAGATAGGCCTTTTCTTTAAGACTTTTATCTGTAAATGTTTTACTTATTTTTATATATCTTTAATGAAAGCTTTTCCTTTCAGTTTTTAGAAAGCGTATTTGAGATTGGGTTTTAGTATGTTATGGTTATAACCTTTAAAGATTCACTGGAATACTGCAGCCTTTTTCAGTGAATTTAAGCTGCCTTCAGATTTATGCTTTGAACTTTCTCAGCTACGCAGCCCCTGTTCTTGACTGTTGTAGCTAAGCAGGAGGTGCTGCTTATGCCGAGGTTTCATTCTTTCTGTTTTTCTAGGCTGAAATGATGGAATAGAGTTTTAATATTATTTCCTCTTTTAAAGTCTTTCTTTGACTTATGTATGTTGTTCCTCAGAAACTTTGACCGTGGCTTTCTATCTGGTTTTGCTATAGAGGTAATCAGGGACTTGTACAGAACAACTTCTGCTGTTTCTCACTGCTCTCTCTCTCTTTTTTTTTTTTTTCAACAGGAAAAACACTGCCAACAGAAGTACAACGTTTCCTGTATCATGATTCTTCCACAATACCAGCGTAAGGGCTATGGCAGGTTCCTAATTGACTTCAGTAAGGAACTTTTTCTTCACTTTTTTTTACTCTGTGACTTTTTGTATTTTAAAGAAAGACTTAATTGTGGAAAAAGGTATTTTTCAAATTAAATAACATCTTGGGACAAAGGATTCTAAAACTCACAATCATCTGAACTTCACAGTTTACTCTTATAATTGAAAGGCTTCAATTCTAAAGACAAATTGATCATTTTTCCCCTAATTCTGGTGTTTCCCGTGTAAGCAGTTTATGGCAGAAACTACGGGCATGTGTCAGTATAGTGTTTGTAGCAGAAGCTTGCCTTGTGCAGTTCTTCCTACTGAAAGCCAACCCTAAACCAGCATGGTCTGTTGAGACCTTCAGCAGCCTGATTAAGTGAATGAGTGTCTTAAGCAAAAGGTAGTCAGAGTTAACGTTTTAATTTAGCTTTGAGAGCAACAATACCACACATACTTAGGCTCTGAATACTCGGACAATTCCCAGGCTCATGCATGGATCTCAGCAAGTTCATGGGGAAACTTTGCCACTGTAACTGTACCTCTTATTACGCTGAGCACAGTCTAAGGTAGCCCTCCCTGTGCTCATGCGAATTTTGGATTTAATGTCCAGAGGAAAAAACCTACCGGTATAATATTAGAATGATTTTGCTAGTAAATATCCTTGTGTAGTTAAGTTGTTGTTCTGAAAATACCGGTGAAACAAAGGAGCTCAGTGATGTGTCTTGAGAGATGACAGATGTGGGCTGTATTAGAGCAGCAGTGAGAAGACACGTTTGTCAGCTGGTTCCTTCTTCCCCTCTTTGTTATACTGGGGAGTATGTAACCTCTTGGTCTTTACTGAACCTGTGCAGTCTATCACAGTCTTAAATTATTTAGATCTCTGCAGATAAAGCATGACACTCTCCAGTACAGCCCTGAAGTTTGACAATTGACAATTTTCAAGAAAATGGTTTGTCATATTAGTTTTAAATGACTAAAATATATTTTCCCTCTGTCATCTTCAAAATTGTTATTGCAGTTGGAAGATACTCCACAGTCTCTGTACTTCAGGCTTTCTATAGTTTCTAAGTAGGCAACTGCTGCCATCTCGTGGCATTGCCCATAGGCAATGTCTGATGGCAATGTAGTTTAGAAATTTTATACTCTATCATTGAATAACAGGAGTTTCAACAAAAAAAAGTATATAATCGGCCAGACCACTCAGTGTATCCTTCAAAATTATAATTTATATCTTGTAGGCAGCATTCGGCTACTTTCTGGAAAAAAATGCCTTTGTAGAAGTTGGGGTTTAAACAGAAGCTATATATGCTGTGGTTTTGAAAAGTTTTTCTTGTCTGTCTTTAGGCTATTTGCTTTCAAAGCGTGAGGGTCAAGCAGGATCACCAGAGAAGCCCCTGTCAGACCTGGGGCGCCTCTCGTATATGGCTTATTGGAAAAGTGTAATATTGGAGTGCCTTTATCATCAACGTGACAAGCAATTAAGCATCAAGAAGTTGAGTAAGCTGACTGGAATCTGCCCTCAAGATATCACTTCCACTCTACATCACCTACGAATGCTTGACTTCCGTAGTGATCAGTGAGTACAGCAGTCCTGTTGTATATCCAAATGGCTTCAGAGGTATTTGACTGAAATTTAATGGTGTTTGGAGACAAGTCACATCAAGTAAACTTGAATTTATTTAAGACTTAAGTGTCCAAATACTGGCTGTAGAGATTTATGAAGCTCCTGTGCAATGCAGGAATTGTTCACTGCCAGAGCTGGACCAGATTTCCAGCTGTGTAGCTCAGCATCTGTGGAACTTGGGAGTAATTTGCAGCTGTGAGAGGAAGCAAGCTGGTCTCTTGGCCATGTTCTCTTGGGGTCTCTCAGCATACTCTGTCTAACAAAACAGAGCGAAGAACAGCATTTTCCCTTGTCTAGAGGGAAATCTGTGCCTTTTTCCAGTCACTGAGCAGACAGTTGTTTCCCTGCTTTTCTCTGTGCCTCAAAGATGCCTTTAACCGTGTGGATTAACATGTGCTGCTTGAGCAGTGGGATAGATCACTGGGAGAGATGAGGTGTGTGGATGCAGAACACAGCTACTCTGCTTGCTGAGCTGGGTGTATGAGTCAAGTGAGATACTGGGAATTACTCGTAGCAGTTTTGGGAGTGGGGTTGTGTTCTGTTTTGTGTTAAACTTGGAACTTACCTGGATAACTTGAAGCTATTTGAGAACAGTTTTATGTCCTTGTTTCACAGTATACTTTAGTCATTGATACTACTGCCATTCCCCAGAATAAAATCCAGCCTGGTAGTGGGACTGCAACTTTTTTAAGCAGTCCTTTTATTACCATTTGGTATCTTCCACCTTATGTTGCCTGTTCTGCAAATGGCATACCCCATGTCCCTTTAACACGTAATAAAAGTGATGCTCTGCAGCTGAATGTTACCCATGGAAGGACAGGAGAATGGCTTCACCATTAACAAGAATTGGAAAGAATTTAACATTTTCTCAGTTTTAAGATGCTTTCTCTGATAGTACTTCAATTAGTACAATTTCAATCAGCTTTTTGTCCTCTCTGAAGTTATTCATGGCAGCACTGATTGAGAGTACACAGATCTCTCTGTAATATCTTCTGTTTCACATGACAACATACATGTAAGTGTGCAGCCTGTTGTTGATCAGAGTGTTGTTACTGTTTAGGTTTGTCATCATTCGTCGGGAGAAGCTTATCCAGGAACATATGGCAAAGCTTAGAACCAATGTCCGACCTATAGATGTGGATGCAGAATGTCTGCGTTGGACACCTGTCATAGTTTCCAACTCAGTTGTCTCTGAAGATGAAGAAGAGGAGACAGAGGATGGGGAAAATGAAGAGCAACAACAGCAGAAAGAAAAGGATCCGGAGACCAGCGTAAGAGTGAATCTGTTACTTCTGTGTGGCAGATAGTTTACACTCGGTGCTTTTGCGGGCAGTGCTGACAAGATGTCAAATGCCAAGCTTAAAAGCCATGCAGTCGTGATGAGTTTACATATCATTATAGGTTAAGATTAGAAACTAAAAATAAGGAAAATATTGGGGCATAGTCTAGAGAAGGGTTAAAGACTGTCTCTGAAAAGAGTAAAAAGATTCTTTCTACTCTTAATGATTTTTGCTCTATGGCTTGAGGGGTGGTGGTGGTGTTAAAAACCAACCAATCAAACAAATTTACATTATAAATATATCATGTATTATATATCATACATATATACGAATGGATTTATTATTGTAGGTGTATAATGAACAATTGATCATAGTAATTATTATAAACTTTTAGAAGGTCAATTCATTTGTTAATCTCAGATTCTTAAAAGTAATTCTTGCTAAACCTTTCTGACCTCTTGCTGAAAAGCTTTTGTGGAATCGAATTCAGGACAGACACGCATGCTTAAATAGGAGGTATGAAATCTGTTTGTTTTTCTTTAAATCAGATGGTAAAATCTGTGTCATGGGAGAAGAAAGAGCAAGAGCCTTACTCACCTCCAGAGAGTGAAAAAAAGCCAGACATTGTTGCTCCAGCCAATTCTGCACGGCCAAACAAGCACGTTTTTCCCCTGGACAGTCTCCCTGCAAACAGTCAGCCATCGCGAAGAAGTCGATGGAACCGCAAGGGCAAAAAACTTCGGGAGCCCTTTTGTGAGACGGAGCCAATATTACCCCTTGAGGACAAAACAGCAGTTCCCAGCGGGCGATGCAGCGAATGCGAGGAGAATTCAGCAGCCTCACGAGGCCGGTGCAGTGACTGTGAGGAGAAGTCGGTGGCCTTGCAAGGAAGATGCGGTGAGTGTGAGGAGAAGTCTCCAGCCCCAAGAGGCCGGTATGCTGAAGATGAGGAAAAATCTGCAGTTTCCCAGGGACAGTATGGCAAAGGCGAAAAATCTGCGATTCCCCGTCGGCGGTACAGCGAAGGTATGGAAAGGTGGAGAGGGCAGTTGAAAAAGAACACGGAGCCACTGAAGTGTAGGTTCCCGGAGGACTGCGACAGATTATCCCGCCGCTACAGTGATAGTGATAGGGCACTTCTGCGGTGTTTTAGTGAGAGTAGTGAAGAGGACGACGATGAGCCCGTGAGTCCGCGGTCAAGCTCTCCACCGGTTCTCACCAAGCCAACATTAAAACGAAAGGTGTGTGCCTTATTTCTTGTCTCTGCCTGTGTCATGCAGTCTGTTTTGTCAGTACGTTGGTGCTTTCTGAAGGACTGTACAGTTCAAGGCGTGTGTATTAAGTGTACAGACGGCAGCTGCTCAGTGTTCCAGAACGATCTGGAGGGTACTTTCTGCTGCCTTTTTGTAGCAGTGGTTCTTGTTGAATCAGAAGTAAGGTGGTTAGGCTTTTTTAAGTCTAACTTTTGCCTTGTGCTTTTGATCTTTCCAAGTTATTAAAGTATTTTACTCAGTCACACAAAATAGAAACAGATACGGTCCTACTTGCAAAGCAGCTAGCAGAACGCAAATGCTATCTAAACAACTAAAATCACAGTCTTTGAAGTGATTTACCATGGAGAGGTGAATTGTGTCAACATGGCCAAGAAAATCCTGCCTTTGTAGGATGCTGCACTAAAAAGTTCTCTTCTGTACCATCTCTGCAGCTTATTCTAGTCTGTTTGCATCTGTGTTGTCTCTGAACTTTCAGCTGTTACGGGCAGGCTGTTAGCTTCAGCTGCTCAGTGGTTTATACTGTTACACAAATGTCAATCTGGCAGTCTTCAGGGAATTCCGTCATTTGCGTTGAATTTGACATCTGTCTAACTGAAGGCAGGTGCCGGTCAGTATTTCTAGGGAAGTCTGTATTCCAGAGGGAGCACTCTGATCCTGCTTAGACTGCTGAACTCTGCTATTCATGGTTTCTATTTATCCGTGGTTTATTTCTACTGCATGTGGTAAAATCTCTTCTCCCACCTTCCACTTTCAGAAACCAATTCTCCATCGGAAGA
>NW_010273711.1:16471-25990 GCF_000690775.1 Eurypyga helias
GCACCATAATAGCAGTGTTGTCACTGAAACAATCTCGGAGACCACGGAAGTGCTGGATGAACCATTTGAGGACTCCGACTCTGAACGACCAATGCCCCGATTAGAGCCTACATTCGAGATTGAGGAGGAGGAAGAGGAGGAGGAGGACGAAGAGGAGGAGAATGAACTTTTGCCCAGTGGATACTTTCGGCACTTAGCCCCACCAGACACACTCAGGCACAGACCCTCTTCTCAGAGGAAGTCCAAAGACGAGGAGGAATCTGATGACACTAATGGTAGGTTTGGTGGTATGTTGCTGAATGTTTGATACACGTAGCGTGTCACTGCGTGTCAGGTGATACCAGCTCATGACAGAACAAGCTGCTTACCTTAGAATTGTAGAATCTTTTCGTTGGAAAAGATGTTTAAGATCATCAAATCCAAGCATTAGCCAGTACCACCCCTAACCTGTGTCCCTGAGCACCTCGTCCACACGTCTCATATCCCCCCAGGGATGGTGACTCCGCTACCTCGGTGGGCAGCCCCTTCCAATCCCTGACAGCCCTTTTGGTGAAGAAATTTTCCCTAATATCCAATCTAAACCTCCCCATGGCACAACTTGAGGCCATTTCCTCTTGTCCCATCACCTGTCCCATGGGAGAAGAGACCAACCGCTCCCCCACCCCCGCACCCTCCTTTCAGGGAGCTGTAGAGGGCAATAAGGTCTTCCCTGAGCGTCCTCTTCCCCAGGCTGAACAGCTCTTGTCTTGTAACTTCAGCCAAAATGTAGAGTTAGGCATAAATTACCAGTCAAACCAGCCTCGAACAGTCCCAAGTCTTATGAAAATGCGGTGCATGCTTTTAAGTATCTTATTAGCAATGACCTGGTCACAGGGTATCCTTTTGATTCAGCTGTCCTAGTGGGACTTGTGTCTGTGATAGCAGAAAAACCTGTGCAGCAGGGTCACTTACAGAAATAAAACAGAAATGAATTGGACAGCCCTCAGTTTTCCATAACAAAGAGAAATAATAAATTGTCTCTTTTGAGATCCTGTTCTTCATCACACTGCATGTCCTGCCTCTCAGCTTCTCGTATCTCCTTAAAGTTCTCTGAACCTTCAGTTCATCAAATAAAATGATTTGGTTGGAACCGGTTCCTTAGAGCACACTGACAATTCAAAAGAAACATCTGTCATTCAGATGCTCCCTGAGTAATCTTCATAATGGCTGCTACGTGTTCTGTTCCCTTGATGGCCTGCATAGTGCAGGGCAGCCAGCCAAGTAAAAACGAAGAGCTGTGGGAAAGAGAAGTATGGTGCTGTTATCGCACAGTAAAACAATCGTCGCTGGAGCAAACTCATGAATACATGGCTTTTGACTAGCCTGTGGTTAGCAGAGGAGAATTTTTCTTTAGAAGTACTTAAAAGAGTGAAAGCATCAATATGAATATAGCCATGTATACTAGCCATTTACCCTTAAATCCTTATAGCAGGATATAACTGTGTAAATTGAGTGCAAACATGTGTTGATGCATTAAGTTTGCTTATTGGGAATATCATAGGCCCATATCATAGATTGGTTTGGGTTGGATGGGACCTTAAAACCCCGCCAGTCCCAGCCCTGCCATGGGCAGGGACACCTTCCACTAGACCAGGTTGCTCCAAGCCTCATCCAGCCTGGCCTTGGACACTTCCAGGGATGGGGCATCCACAGCTTCTCTGGGCAACCTGTCCCAGTGCTTCCCCACCCTCTCCAGGAAGAATTTATTCCTGATGTCCCATCTCAATCTCCCTCTTCCAGTTTAAACCCGTTACCCCTTGTCCTGTCACTCCTTGCCCTTGGAAAAAGTCCCCCTCCAGCTTTCTTGTAGCCCCTTATCTGCACAATCAGCTTATACCATTGTGGTTTTAGTTCTGTTGTGATCAAATTACTCATTAAATACATTTTTTTTTTTTTATGGTACTCCAGCACTCCTGATAAGACTATAGAGTTGGGAGAAGATCTGTTGAATAACTAGTTTTCCGTTTTTTTCATCTGTGCTCTTCTGAGTGTTCTCTGGTGGAGATGCAGATCGCTTTAGAGATTCCACACACATAGGTTGCTTTATAAAATGCATTACTGATTTTTTAACCATCTCTTGCAGACTACAAATGGTCCATAGAGTGCCCAGGGATTAAAAATGGCATTTGGAAAGCCAGTGTTTTAACTCACACACCTTATATACTACAATGATAAATTTCTGGCTCACCTACTTTATAAATACTTTACTTTCTTACTCTCCACTTGTCATTTAGTGTTTTCTCTTCCCTTGTGTCATTTCTGTTCCTTTTTTTTTTTTTCCTGAGCTTCTGCAAATTTGTCAGAACCTCTGAAGTAATAAAGTAGTGAGCACACTATTTTAGGGTGCTGCTGCTCCTGACATCAAACAGTATCTGCTGGCTGCTTATGCCTTTAATGCAGGTGCCTTTGCATGTATGTAGTGAAACTGTAATGATCTTAGAGAAAATACAAGGTACTTTCAGTTCCCTAAACAGGTTATGCAGGGGACAGTCGGTCAGATAACCAGCTGGCCTTTTTTGATAAAACATTAAGCTGGGTGGAGGGGGGCAGCACTGCCTAGTGACAATTCAGAAATACAGTATTTTAGTAACTAATACTCCATCTTCTTTACACATCTTTATCTTAAGATACCCTGAGCCTTCTCTTCTCTAGTCCCAACTCTCAACCTTTCTTCATCAGGGAGATGCTCCAGTCTCTTAGGCATCTTAGTGAGCCTTTGCTGGATTCTCTCCAGTAGCTCCATGTCTGTCCTGTACTGGGGAGCCCAGCCTGGACACCTTTGATAT
This sequence comes from Eurypyga helias, assembly GCF_000690775.1. Taxonomy (NCBI): domain Eukaryota; kingdom Metazoa; phylum Chordata; class Aves; order Eurypygiformes; family Eurypygidae; genus Eurypyga; species Eurypyga helias. Next base: position 19,297 of record NW_010273711.1, read on the forward strand.
GACATTCTTACCAGGGAGCCTACCAGCGTAAGATCATTTGGGTTTTTTTGTGTGCCTAAAAATACTAAATCCGTGACAGCACAGATAAAAGCAAAGAGTCTTTACCTAAGAGGTGGTAAATCTAATCCTCTGTAACAGATATATACTATGAAAGCAGTGTTTCCTTCTTCCTGCCCAATGCTGTGCTGTCTGTGGCAGATCCTTTCTTTTCTTTGTTCACATCCCAAATATTGGTTTATGGATGACTTCAGGGAGTTGTTGAAATTTTAATTCAGTGTTTGTTTTAAATTCATTTTTTAATACCAGGATTTTTTTCAGAATGCTTCTCATCACAGAGATGTGCAGTAAATGTCTGTCTGAGCAAAGGGCAGGAGTGACTCAGCTGACCTATGATTAGGTTTGAAGGAGTGTTTACGAACTACTAGGAGCATATTATTTCATTTTACCTTTGTTGCATAACTGCGGACTTAAAACAGCTCTTCTTGGGAAATTCATATTGTGGAATCAATAACATTTTTTAAGACGGGAGAAAGGGCAGAAATATGAATAAATGTACTCGGAATATTGGGGGAAATTGATCTTATACCCATAGAGTGGGATGACCAACCTAATTACAGGCCCATCAGCGTGACATTCATCCTGATTTAAACAGTAGGGTGACTGGCCTATTACTCGGCAGAGAGTCCAGGGGGGGTTATTTGCTCAGTACAAATGAACACTGGTATGTGCAAAATGTGTTTGTCAGACAATGATACGTTTTTACAAGACTGCAGCTTGGTTAATGAGGGTAATTGGCGTTACCTATGTCGTGTTTTTGAGAGGCATTTGACTTAATCAAAACATTGGCTTAAGCTATAACGTTACAAAATCAAGCTAATGCATAGTAAATAATTACTCCTTGTTTGCAGCTTGATTTAAGCAGCTTTGTTATTAGTGGGGGGCAAAGCAGGTGGACTAGATGATCGTTAAGTCCCTTCCAACAGGACTGTTCTGTTCTGAGGGAGATTGGTCCAGGTCAGGTATCTGTCTGTACCTCTATTTTATAGATAGATTTAAAAATAATACAGCAGCTGACAGAAAAAGAGGGTATTTGGTAAATGACGTGAAGGGCAGTGCACTGACAAAGCCTATGAGAGAGTATCTGAAGGTCCCGTCCAGTAATTAGCATGGTTTTCTAGCTCAAAGCTAAAGAGCTTCAGAAGATCCTTAAATACATGAACAGGGAAATCACAAGTGGAGTAGAGACATGCTGTCATCTCTTTATTTAGTTTTGTTGAAACTACTACAACCGTCTTCCCTCAGTTATTCACCCTTGATGAGAGTATTGATGAACTGAAATAGTTCAGAGAACAGTCATGGGCTGATTAGAACAAATGTTCTGTAATGATAGATTTAAGAAAGCAGAGGCAAAAGTGTGACTGGATAAATTTGCCAACTACTTAGGTGAGAACTGTTATTTGGTAAGAGAGATTTTCTGCCTAGCAGATAAAGGGAAAACTAATACAAAAGCAGATTAAGTAAATTCAGTGTTTGAAGACAGAAATTCAGATGGTAAGTGTGACTGTCAACTAGTGTCCATGATTAACTGTTGCAGTAGTTTACCAACAGTTGTGTAAAATGTCCCTGACTATCCTAATCGACAGGTTCAAAACAAAATTAATTGAGGGAATGCCTTACAGTATTAAGTTCTCAGTAAATGAGCACATGCCTTTCTGGCTCTATAAGCTCTGAACCTGTTCTAAAGTCACTGAAACGCAAAATTTGCTTTATCAAATAAAAGTCAGTCGAGAGAGAAATTGAGCTTCCTTTTAATGATGTCTCAGATTAAAAATAAATAAATAAATCCAGCCAAACCAGTCATCTGTGTATTTCTATTGGCATCTAAAAGCATAAGCCATGAAAATAGTGGAAATATTTCCTTTCTTCAGCAGATGCCCAAAATACATATCTAAATGGAAACATGCTTTTACTGCACCTTCCTGTGTTCCCCTACACTGGAACATTTTCATTTGTGAATATATTGTATAAACAAAATTCTTAAAGGGTGGTGAGTCTTTCCAGGCCCTGACTGGTGTTTAATTTGAACTTTGTTTAATTAGAATTAAAGGCTCAGAGCTTCTGACCATGCAAAATCTTGAAAGCATTGGCGTTCCTTGAAAACGTAATGTTCAGTGTGATTGCTAAGGAGCAGACTTGGTTGTTCTTGTTACCCTTCACACTAAACCCCTAAGCTAGTGTTGATACAGAGAGTTGATAAACATGATGGGAATGCTTGGGAAAGCTTCTGCAAATGCTTAGCTCAAACAAAAAATGTTTGAACAGTGTCTTTCAATTTGTGTTTTCAGGTAACCCAACTTTGAAACCATTATCTATGCTGAGAAAATGTGAAGCAAAGGATTCTTCACTTGAGCCAGATACTTCTACACCCATGAAAAAGAAGAAGGGATGGCCAAAAGGGAAAAGCCGAAAGCCAGTCCACTGGAAGAAAAGACCTGGTCGAAAACCAGGCTTTAAACTGAACCGGGAAAAGGTGCCACCGTCAGCTCAGGATGACGAAGTTGATGCAGAGGTGGCTAATTCAAAACCAGGGCGTAAGCCCAAAACTTCAGATAAAGAAGAAAGTGTTGATCCGAAAGAAGAGCTGCCTCTTATCGAGGAAAGGAAAGAGGATGATGGGAATATAGAAGCAGAAGAGGTAGGAGAGGAAGAAGAGGAAGATACAGCCAGCAGTGAAGTAAGAGCAGTTTCTCCTGTGGACAGCAACAGCAGTCCAGCGCCAGAAGTAAAAGAGCCTGAGATAGAAGAGGAGGTAGAGGAGAAGCCACGCGTTTTAGAAGAGCAAAGGCAATCAGAAGAAGAACAGCAAGAGCTAGATGAACCTGAGCATGACCACGAGGAAGAAGAGGAAGTTGCAGCAGTGACAAATCAAAACGAAGATCATGATGCTGATGATGAAGATGATGGTCATCTGGAGTCTGTGAAGAAGAAAGAATTGGAGGAACAGCCTGTTAGAGAAGGGGTGAAGGAGGAGCCTCAGGTGCAAGAATGTTTTTTAGAAACAAGTATGCCAGGCAGTAGAGAAGATGCAAAAGAAAAAGATGAAGGGGGGGCAGATTCTGAGGAAGAGCAGGCTTCCAATGAGACGTCGGTGGGCTCGGAGCACATCCCTGGGTCTGAAGATGATCACGAAGAAGAGCAAAGTAATAAAGAAGGGTTAATTGAATTAAAAGAAGAGGAAGAGATTCCTCATAGTGAACTAGATCTTGAAACTGTTCAAGCAGTACAGTCCTTGACACAGGAGGAAAGCAATGAGCATGATGTAGCTTACCAGGACTGTGAAGAAACTCTTGCAGCTTGTCAGACGTTGCAGAGTTACACCCAGACTGAGGAGGATCCTCAGATATCAATGGTTGAAGATTGCCAGGCCTCAGAACACAACAGTCCAATATCCTCTGTTCAGTCCCACCCCAGCCAGTCTGTACGTTCTGTCAGCAGCCCAAATGTGCCTGCTCTGGAGAGCAGTTACACCCAGATAAGTCCTGAACAAGGATCCCTGTCCGCACCCTCTATGCAGAACATGGAGACCAGCCCCATGATGGATGTGCCTTCAGTATCGGACCACTCTCAGCAGGTGGTGGATAGTGGCTTCAGTGACCTTGGCAGCATTGAGAGCACTACAGAGAATTACGAAAACCCCAGCAGCTATGACTCCACTATGGGAGGCAGCATTTGTGGAAATAACTCTTCCCAGAGCAGCTGTTCGTATGGAGGACTGTCTTCTTCTAGCAGCCTCACTCAGAACAGTTGTGTTGTCACTCAGCAAATGGCAAACATTGGCAGCAGTTGCAGCATGATGCAGCAAAACACTGTTCAGCCTGCAGCAAACTGCAATATCAAGTCACCTCAGAGCTGTGTAGTAGAAAGGCCTCCAAGTAACCAGCAACCAGCAGCACAGCCGCAACAGCAGCAGCCTCAGTCGCAGCAGCCGCAGCCCCCACCTCCGCCCCAGCAGCAACCTCCGCTGTCTCAGTGTAGCATGAACAACAGCTTCACCCCAGCACCTATGATCATGGAAATACCTGAATCAGGAAGCACTGGTAACATAAGTATCTATGAGAGGATTCCAGGGGATTTTGGTGCTGGGAGCTATTCACAACCATCAGCCACGTTCAGTCTAGCCAAGTTGCAGCAGCTGACAAACACCATTATGGACCCTCATGCCATGCCTTATAGCCATTCTCCTGCTGTGACTTCCTATGCAACCAGCGTTTCCCTGTCCAACACAGGATTGGCTCAGCTCGCTCCCTCTCATCCGTTAGCCGGCACAGCACAAGCACAAGCCACTATGACACCCCCACCGAACCTGGCGTCCACCACCATGAACCTCACGTCGCCCCTGCTTCAGTGTAACATGTCTGCTACCAACATCGGTATCCCCCATACGCAGAGGTTGCAGGGGCAGATGCCAGTCAAGGGGCACATCTCCATCCGCTCGAAGTCGGCACCGCTGCCCTCTGCAACTGCACACCAGCAGCAGCTCTACGGCCGCAGCCCACCCGCAGTTGCCATGCAGGCCGGTCCTCGTACGTTAGCTGTTCAGCGGGGTATGAACATGGGAGTCAACCTGATGCCAACCGCCCCTTACAACGTTAACTCCATGAATATGAACACCCTGAACGCCATGAACAGCTACAGGATGACACAGCCCATGATGAACAGCAGTTACCATAGTAACCCTGCCTACATGAACCAGACAGCACAGTATCCTATGCAGATGCAGATGGGAATGATGGGGAGCCAGGCCTATACCCAGCAGCCTATGCAGCCAAATCCTCATGGAAACATGATGTACACTGGCCCCTCCCATCACAGCTACATGAATGCTGCTGGGGTGCCCAAGCAGTCTCTCAATGGACCATACATGAGAAGATGAGCAAGATGAACTTGCATCCTAAAAACTGAAATATATATAAATAAAGGAACCTTTTATACTGACGAACCAGAGAAAATGGACCTTTTTCCAGTTAAAATATTGCTGTAGATTTAGAGGGATTTTCTTTGGTTTATTTTATTTTTTAGGAAGCCTGGTCTTTATTTTTTTGGATTTTTGTTTTGTTTTGTGTTTTTGTTTTCTTCACAATCAAACATTTTACAGCTAAAATCATTTACAGATGTTTTTTAGAGGGGAAAACATGCACAAAATCTTTTCATAATTTAAAAAGAGCCTTACTTTGCTGACAATGTGGACAGAATATGTGTAACAGTGAAATCATCTTTCTAAATTTTTATTTTTTTTTCAAATGTATGTCCTTCTCTCTCCCCTGTTCCCCTCTGTATGCAGATTCTAGTGCTGCAGTCATGTAAAATGTTTGACATCTCAAAGAGTAACAACCCTTCCCTCTAAACCCCACCTAGCATTTCCTACTTCTAGCAGGAGGCACTTATTGGGAGACTTGGAAGGGGACACAGAGGATAAATGAAGCTCTTTATTTCTGCAAGTCAGGAAAAATTTGGAATCGTTAATTTTCCCTGACTCCCTCGCCCTCAGTCAAATTTGGAGTCACGTGTAAACAAGAAACTATCCGCGTTGGTGTTTTCTGTAGATGAGTTGATTGAAATTGTATGTTTCATGCTGAAAATATAATGTGACTTTAACATGATCCCATTCACCACCCCGACACGCGTGTGCACGCACACGCGCTCTGTCACGCTCAACTACTGGAAGCATCTCAAGAGAGAACGGTTTGTATCCCTTAGGCAGGCAGGAGGAGGATGGGGTGGTCAGTGGTCTGTCAGGACGAGGCAGGGCTTGCAGGTTCTTCTGGTGAACTGCAAGTCAGCCACAACTCCGAGATCCCAAACTCCGCTTTAGGACGTACTTCGGAACGCTGAGGCTCTTGGTTCTGAGCCTTTGAGTCAGGCTGAGCTCCACAGCAGCTGTTTCCATGGTCGGCCACGTAATCTCTTTACCTAGGTCACCGTGGGGGGTGAAGCCTGCGTTTGAAGTGACTTGAGAACCCTGTGGTGTCCTTGTGGCTCTTCGTTCCGGGTGCGGGGCAGGAAGATGCTGAATGTGCCGCGCTCTGGGGGAGTCGGGGATGTTCTCCCTGATTCTCCCACTGTGGTTCAGACACGTTTTATAGGAATGGCCCCACTTTTGATCTGGTGTGGGAAAAGAAGGGAATGGGCCTGTTTGACGGGAGTGAAACAGCCCACACGCCGTAGTAGGATGCAGGTGGCAGGATTTTGCTGTTTGTTACCGCACAATCCAATTTACGTTCTTTTTGGCTACACTGCTGGCATGTCACCCAGTACAAAAAGGGACACCTTTAATGTAAAGTTCTTTTTTTTTTTTTAATTGTATATGAAGTAGAAATACAGACACATTAATAAGACTAATTTCTTTTGTTTTTTTACACCAAAAGAGTCTACAAGAAAGTTGGGGTTTCTTCAGATGCACTAAAACGGACTTTCCTCCAGTAACTGCTAACCATAAAAGGCAGAATTCAAAGGACTTCCACGTTTTATTTCTGTTTAGTTTTGAGCATGTACAAGGCTGTGTAGGACCCCAGTTCTCTGTATATACTACTCCAGTTCCAAATAACCCATGTAGAAAGCGCACTGTGCTGCCCTCTCCTTCCTAGATCTTCAGCTGTGTCACTGCTTCCTGATGGCTGGGGTGGGGTGGGGGGGG
>NW_010273712.1:0-34031 GCF_000690775.1 Eurypyga helias
CATCCCTGGAAGTGTTCAGGACCAGACTGGACGAGGCTCTGAGCAACTTGGTCTAGTGCAAGGTGTCCCTGCCCGTGGCAGGGAGGTTTGATCTAGATGATCTTTAAGGTCCCTTCCAGCCCAAACCATTCTATGATTCTATGATTTCCTTCTTTTCCTCCAATTCTCCTCCTGGAGGTGGGTGAAGGTGAGTGAGCAGCTGAATGGTTCTTTGTTTTTAGGTGGGGTTAAACCATGAGAGACCAGAATTAACTTTATGGTGTTAAAAAGAGCATTATAAATCCCTTTATTACACTTACAGTTTCTCTTGTCAAGTACCTTTCACAAACAGCAGCACTAAGTAAAGGGCTTATACAAAAGGAACTGATCCAAAGAAGGTGACGTATTTGCTACTAATGAGAAGTGAAGGTACCAGTTAAGACTAGGAAACCATCATATAATGAAAAACTATCATTTTGAGCAGAAATAAAAAAGTGTGTTTTATCAATCTATTTCACTCTAATATCATAAATTACATCATTCTCTTATATTTGTGGAGGATAGAAGTGTTTTACATTGACCTTGTCTTTTTTCTGGAATTTGACTGGTTGTCTCTGCTACTTTATCCTTCGACTACCCTACCAAAATGTAAAAAGGAATAAAATTGCCAGCCTACTAAAATACAGAAGATCTGAAAGGTTAATGCAGTACAGCAAGTGCATAATATATTGTACATGGAAAGTTTAATGTCTTATTCGCAGAGCAAGAATTGTAAAAAGGACAGAGAATGACAGAAAATTAATCAGCTCTCATGATAATGCTCATAATAAGAACATAAATCATTACTGAAAACATAATACTTTTGAAGCGCATGGTTAAACTTGCAATCCAGAGCTCCTCCTTGAATTGTGAAAGAGCAGCCAATGGTCATTATCAAATGAAAACTGACAGGTGCAAGAGAAACCAAAACCCAGGAAAAAATCAGTGCTTTGATAAATATTCATTGTAAGTTATGAAACATCCCAAAAGATTGGCTTATATGACTAAAATTTAGGTAGGTTTTATTACAGATAATCATTAATGAAACCTCTGTGTCTTACTCTGAAGAATCTGAAATATGTTGAACTAAATTTAAAAACAAGTGAAGTATATCTTCAAATTAGAAGTTATATATCCCAAACTCCAAACATTTGAGGATGCAAAAGAGCTATAGTCCCTATATTTGATTAATAAATTGAGGTTTAGACAGAGGAAGAGTTAAATTTGTATAAAATTTTCTTTGTAGAATTGATGCAGTGGTATTTTTCAATCACTGCAGCTACTCAGACACACTATGGTATCAAATTAAGATAAAGTCCCTATTAGATAATATTTGAAGGGTATAACTTGGTTACATACACGTGTTCCACTACTTCTCTGAGTATCTACTCAGTGTTCACTGCAAGTACCTGAGAGTAGATTAGAAGGATCTTTAACCCATCCCATGCCTGTTCTTTACATTATAATAAGAATAGTGTCCACAGGTCCTGTGTGTCTCTGATTTCTGTTCACAGATACTTTAGTGCTGTTGGAAGAATTTTCTTAGGATAAATGACTCAAAACAGTATAAGAGGCAGTTAGACTCTGGAGTGAACAGAACCCCTTTCCTCAAGCCCCCTGTTGCTTAAATCACTGACTAGGCAGCAGGCTGGCTTTTGTGAATTCACAGGGGACCAATTCTGCCCATGAAGTTTTTGTCCCTCTCTTAGGACACCAGGCTGCAAGACATATAAAAGTGGGCCATTTGTGGATATAGAATTTATATGTGTGAGTAGAGAAGGCTTCCTGTAAAAGTTTGTAAGAAAAATATTTAAGAACTTCAAAGATTCACCATGAGGGCTTCAAAAAGAAGCATGTTAGAGAAATACATGATTACTTGGAGCAATTATTACTGCTGTAGGCAAACAAAGAAACAAGCAGAAAAACTGGCAGAAGACATATAAAAATGTATCTGTATATATAGGTGTTTGTCAGTCAGGACTTCAATTAGTCAGGGCAAAGTGAGTGCATTGCACTGAGTAGTAGAGATACTGAAGTAAAAACGTAAATACAGACCAGTTTACAACCCCCTGTTCACTCTCCCATCCCCAAGCCCTCTTCTTTCGGTTTTTAAAAAATTTGTATTTTCCACTGTTTATGTTACTATTTCAGTTGGACACTATGCTCCATTTACAAGGTGAAGCAAAATATTTTGCAGTTTGGAGATCATTGAGGTTCAATGGGCATTAAACTTGAATCTCCAATAACCAATCACAAAACTGGTAAAAGTTTAAAAGGAAATACAGCTTAATGAGATAGAAATGAAAATAGATATAGTCGATGTTAATGAGAATTGAGGATAATAGTTGATATCTACCTTAGAAATGCAAATTTTTAGTTAAAAAAGTGTCATTTGGAAATAATATTTAGAAAAATGGTTCACATAAAAAGAAATGCTCTGTCTTTAAACAGAAAAATTATGTTGAAATTATTTGATCTTAAATTTTTAAAGTTTTTATTCCTCAATTTCTTTTGGACCGGAAGTAACAATATAACTGAAACTTTGTTAGCATATATGCATTATGAGACAATGTGATCAGAGGGAAGTAGTTTTGAGTTTCTGTAACAAATGGAGTTTAAATAACAAAACATAACCTCCAGCAACCAATGGGTTATATAAGCTTACTATCATCAAGTTCTCCTTTCTTTGAGCCCTAAACAAAAATATGAATTACTGGAATTTGTAACTGTATCTTGAATTTAATTAATCTCAATGGCTTCTTTAGAATGTGTATGAAGTCAATTGGAGACACTGAAAAAAAAAGAAACCCTGTGCTACTCTGATGCTTCTTGAAGTTTCACCAAATGGTACCCTCCTTTCCTTTCAAGCAAACACATCATGCCTTCTTAACTACAGGCAGGATATTGTATTTTAACACTGTTGTCTAGCAATGAAGCTTCTGCTATCATCGAGTGAAAAGCCAATGTATAATGGAGACTTCACAGGCTTCTAAACTTTACATCATCAGCATGCTTACAGAATTATGTGTTTTGTTTTAAAATAGGAAAAATTTATTGATCTTATTATCAATTACAAGGAATATTTTCTTATTTCGTTTTTATTATTTATGATCTTTTAATCCCAACATTATGTTGTGAAATCATAGTAAGTTACAGTACATGAATCTAATGCAAAATCTTATGACAACATTGGACGCATACTGGAGTGGAGAATGACACAGTTCAACCATAATTCATGCACTAAGACATTCTTCTACAGTGTGTAGATTAATGATGTAGTCTTGGAGAAAGTATTTTTCATTCTGAACTAAAGAGAAGTAACAGCAAAAAAGTAGTGCCTTTGAAATGCAGACTGACGAGAAATTGAAGACTCCAGAGGCAATTAGGGGACACATAAATTCTAAAAATTCTGTGGGATATATTAAAAATGGATCAGACAGAAGGGCAACAGGCTTTTCTTATTCAAAATCTTCAGAAACTTGAATCATAGAAGAAAATAGCCTGGAAGGGACCTCTGGAGGTCATCTGGTGTAACATGTTTCTCATCAAGGACTGGGTTTGACTGGGTTGCTCAGAGCCTTGGCCCATTTGGTGCTATCTCCAAGGGGTGGCATGGAACAACCTCTCTGTGCACATGATCCAGGCCTTGATGCTCTTCATGGTGCGGGTGTGGGGTCAGACTCTTCTTGCAGATGCCAAACCTGAGAATAAGAGGAAACAGTCACAAGTTGCAATAGCGAGAAGACTGATTAGGCATAAAAGGAAAAGTTAGTATATATATTCCCCAAGTCTATCTCATAGCTCCTGCATACTTTTTGGATCATAATCAGAAGCAAAATTTATCAGTGATGCTTAAGAGAGTCAGATTCCTTTGTGAATTTAAATTCAATATCTGGGCAGAGTTGGAAATTACAGATTCTTCAATTAATTTTCTTGATGTCTAAGGTTCTGTTAGACAAGAGCATACTGAGCTCTGGCTCAACAGGCTCTGGCTTACAAAATACATCTTCAGGTCCCTGCCACACTTGATCCAAGGGACTGGATCTGTTTTAACATCATACAACAAATGGTGTCTTATGTAATATTTCTCAATGCCTCTCAGCCCTTTCACAGCATCATGGATATTCAAACATTCCATTTCATTGTGAATGTAAGAAAAAGTTCTGAATGAACAAAGAGAGATTATCACCTTCTCTGACAAGAAATTTAAAAATTAGCAATTTTCTTTTTTTATATCTATAATGGTATTATGTATTGCAATTTAATCATTGGTACTTTAGCAATATTTCTAAGAATAAGTTAACCTTTGATACAGTCTTGGATTTAGTTTATTAAAGAAAAAGGGAATAGTAAAGATCAGTTTAATAGAATTAAATTTTTTCTTTTGTGTGTGACATAAATGACATGGAACAATAAAAGATTTCTTATTTAGATGTCTATTCTAGATGTGAAGTAATCAGCTTCTTTAAAAGAACATAAGAAGTAGTACTATAACACTTTTGCTTCACACTAGAATGAAATGCTGTTAAACCAACCTGACTGACAAACCTTTATCTTTTTTTGCCTTTTTTATTTTCCCAATTTTTGTGGCTATATTCTGCATTCTGCATGTTTTTATTGCTGCTGCTTTCATTTCCCACTTGTCTCAGTCTTTTTACACTCCCTTCATTCTGCCTGTTAAAATGATCATCATCTTAATAATAAGTGTCGATAGTGAAAAGTTATCTCTGGGATTTCAAGCTGAGGTACTACTGAGATTAATGGGATAAAGATGAGCTTGTTGTTTAAGACTTTTATACATCATTTGTATTTTCAAGTGTCACAGGAATCAAACTGTTAAGAAGTAAGATACTCAGAGATATTTAAACAGATTCAGTGGTCAAAATTAACATATCTTTGAAATATATTTTTGCCACTTGCCTTAGGATTCATCTACCTGATGGCTCACAGAATCATAAACTCATAAATAACATCAGTAGAACAATAAATGTCTTGATGATTGACTGATTCTTTCTTAGAAACATTATTAGTTCTATGTGTTGGAACCAGCAAACAACCATTACAACCTGACAAGCTGGTACACATATTTTAGACTCCTTTTCATGTCCTTATTTTTTCACTGTTTTTCTCCAGAAATCAATTTAGGACTAAAATTTTTGGGTAAATAGTCCATTGACTAGCTATGAGAAGACTCTATTATTTATGTGACTCATGAGTATTAGGTTCATTATGAGGCAGATGTTTTTTTACTCTCAGTTCCCAGGATCTGCTAGAGTCCTTGCCCTAAAGATTAAATATTCAGATATCTACCATCAAAGTATTCTTAATAATATTACACTCAACCACAGTTTATACTCTTGTATCTCTAAGGACTATGCATCTATAATTCCTTTCAAAAAGGATTGTATTAAATATTTTTTTTTTCTGAATTTTGCAGTTATGTGTTGTGTTATTTATGACCAGCAATGTTAGGTGCTGGTTCCTAGTAAAATTGGCTCTGGTGTGACAAGCCCAATTTTCACAAAATAGGTTCTCCCAAAGTAACTAGTAAACTTTCATCTAAATTCTAGGGTAGACCCTGGGGGAACAAAGTAACACAGGCATGATCTTCATTGAAATATAACTTTTTGCTGTATATACATTTAAGTTCATTGTAATTTAAAATTCTCAGAAAGAAATTACTCAGTTTTAGCCACATTTCTCTTGTTGGCACTACTGGGAGTTGTGCAACTACTGAAGTATACAACCCATTAAATACCGGGAGGAAAATGTAAAACACTTCTGCTTCTTCTGCTGTACTTAAATTCAGTAAAGTTTGCAGAACTTTTGCTGAGCTGATATCAGTGGGAGATTTGCCACTTATGGCAAAGGAGGATGAATTTTATTCAGCATATAAATTACCTTTATAGAAAAGTTAAATTTTTTTTGTATGCTGTTTAGTTCTTTAAAAAAAAAAAATAACTGGACACACAGGCTTTTGGGCCAGGTGGACCATGAGCTAACCTGGCTGTATGGAGGCAAACTCATCCTTTCCTTGGAAAGAAAAGTTTCAGCATCAGCTTGTGTTTACCTGCCTGATGATGCAGTGAGTCTACGGCACGACATGGGTGAAAACAAAGGTTTCCATGGTCATACTGGACTGAAACACACATTGCTTCTATTGTGCCACATTATGGATTTCCATTAGAGGAAATACCCGCTTTTATGATCCCTCCTTTGTGGAGTGGTTACACCTCACAGATTGGCACAATTGTTTTCAACCTAAATGGTCAGCAATGCTTCCTGATGAAAAGAAGATGCTCTTCAACATTTTTGAAGAGTTTTATTTTCAATTGCTTTTCTAGTATGTATGTTGTGCTCTTTCCTGAATCTCAATGAAATATGCTTGTGTTCAGCTGGACAGTAAGGGCAACGTCTTCTCATGCATGCCTTAGATGTTGCCTGTCTGTAAGTATTAGTAACAATATCCTACTAAGTTGAAAGAATGGAGTGATTATTTTTCCATCTGTACACAAAGCCAGCCAAGTAGAGTTGAACGAGGAGAGTTACTGTTATGAAAGACACAAGCCATTTTTGTTGGCATAGGCTTATCATTGAAGACCAGAAAATAATTTCTATTAAAATTATTTTGAAAACTTAAATTATTCCAAGCCTCAGAAGACAATAGATTATTGATAAAAGAGTTATGCATTTGTAAAATAAAGATTTCTGTCATATAAGATATATTTTTTAATGCACATATTTTCATAGTTTTAAACAAAAAAATATGTCTTTTATCAACTTTTCTCCTTTCAAAAGTCAAGATTTATTCATCCATCAGTATATGATGAGGTGCACTGACAGAGAAAATTAAACATTAGACTTCTGTAAGGAAAATATTACATGACACATAGTCTGCCCAGATATTGGCATGAAAGTTTTCTTTTCCTTGAACAATGATAACAATAGCTCCTAAATGTCTCAGTTTCTCTTTGTATACACACAACTAATAGGTAATCACAGAAATTCAGATGTTGGAGATTAGATGAATCCCAAATGAAATCATAAAATCTAATGAAAAAAAAAAAGCTGATTTCACACAGCTCTATTTTGATCATCCTGGGATACATTTAACACTGATTGATTTTGGAACAGGTGGAAACAAAAAGCAAAAGCTGCAAGTGCAATTTTTTCTGAATTTATAAATCAGCATTGCAGGTAATTTACTAACCAATTTAGGCTGCAGTTGTTCAATTAATTATCGGGGGTTTTTTACTTTTTTTTTTTTTTCTCAAGGTGGTGGTGGGTTTTGTACAGCATTAATTCCTATTTTTCTTCTCTCCTTTTTTCATCCTGGTGCAAAGATAAAATTTAGGTGAAATAGGAAGAAGAGAACCTTAGAAATTTTTAGAAATATAATCCAAATACATTCTAATTCCAACATTAAGTATTAAAATAATTTCTTCTGTAATAACCATTATATTTGCTGCTCATGATGAGCAATCTTTCTTATAATCTAAAATCACTTTTTGAAAGATTTTTTTCCTAGAGGAAATCTGAGATTGCATTGGTTGTGTGCTAGGTCACAGTACTGGGTGCACACCCTGCCTTTCATAGAAGTGCCCAAGGAATACAAGGAAAAAATCTGACAAGAAATCTTTCTGTTGCAAGCAAATCTATTGATTTTGGTTTTAAATAGGCCTGGTGATCCATGGAAAATATACATATCTTAACATTCACATTCTCCATCTGCGCTACAGTGAAATGTCAGCTGGAGAAAACTACAATATATCACATCTTTAAAACAATCACCAGATGCTTTGTTTATTTTGACTTTCAACAGTTGCTACAAAGTAGAGAATTAAAGTGCCTCTGATCTGTTGACCATGGCAGGACTTGGGCAGGTTAAAGAGTAGCACCAAGTAGCAGCAGCTTAATAGTTTGCATGACCTTCAGCCAGTTCAAGACCATGAGCACAGAAAGACCAGGTCTGGGTCAGGTGCGTTTTCCCCCTTAGTCCCACCCCAAAAGGTGAAGAAAGGGTTGGGATGTCTAACACTTTCAATCACATTAGTGAATTCAGACATGGGACCTGTAGAAAAGAAGCCCAAAGAGGAAATTTATTCTGCTGTTGGTTAAGGATAGCCCTAGGACAGTCCTGTGGGAAAAAAAAAAAAAAAAAAAAAAGAGAAGGTAAAGCGGTGATGCTGTATCCTTCAGTTCTGGACTGCCCTTGCCTTTATGCCCACCTGTGTATTCTCTGACTCAGAAATACGGCACACTACACTGCAGAAAAGTGAAAGAGAAAGCTTAGCTAAGGTAATAAGTGCCATTCTGCAAATACTGAGAGCTACAATCACACTTTCCCCACGTAGAGCAAGTTCAGCCATTTTGAATAAAACTCTGTGACGATTCTGTCCCCTCCATGGTGCCAAGGTCATACAGTGTTTCTCAGAGGAATCACAGTTGTTGAAGAAGCAGTTCCCATGTCACCAAGTTGGTTTGGTTATCAGGAGCAAAATTAGAAACTGAACTCTGTCCTGAAAGTGCCTGTGCTTAGCAACCAACTCTGTGAAACTCTGTATGGCCTGCATTTTCCACATACCTTTCATATTTTTCCCTTTTAATATGTTCTACAGCTCAGAAAATTCTCATCCCCTCAGCCCACAGCTACAAGCTACTAGTCTGGAACCAAGATTAAATCTAAAAAATGTCAAATATAATGAAAAAGAGCGGAGGAGGAGACTGGATGGCTTAGTGAAACAGAAATGGTTTATGAAGTCTTTCACCTCTAACTCACTGCTCTGAATCTTCTTCAGTCAACAGTCATTGGAATTGGAATTTTTGAGCATTTGATAGTTGTTCAGTGACCTATGCTAAATAAGTTGTTACTCTCAGCTGAGCTTCTTGCAACTGGTGTCCACATTGCAGATAAACACAGCATCTGACATAGAGAGAATTTTACATTGTCATTGGTGATATTAGTAAAGAACTAAAAGGTCAGTAAATGATGTATACTTGTCCAAAGGGAATTCATACATCCATTTCACTGGGATGTTATTAGCAATCGCTGAACATTATTGATATTATTTTGATGCCCTTTTCTGCTCTTAAAAAATTACCTTAAAAAGAGCCAGAAGCCATTTTGCATTTAATAAGAATTCAGAAACGATAGAAGATGGTGCCAACTATTTATTTGTTTCCCTCTGACTGCCTATATAGTCTCAAACAATAAAAAAGATAGAAGTGACCATCATCCAGAATTTCTACAATCCAAAATTTGATCTGTGTAAAATATTTCATAATATGAAAATTAAAAATATTTACCATCATTTACCATTTACCAACCACTAAAATTATTTACACCATTTACTTCAGATACGGATGTAATATTCTGAAATATTTACCAACTCTGCCCATTCCAGTGTCATCTTTTAAAAAGTACTAAGGTTTATTGTTGTGAAGGGGAGAATAGATTCTTTAGCTTAAAAGGTAACATAATCTAAAGACTGTTTAAACAGGAGTTTTAAAGTTTTCCAGTTTTACAAAAATCTATGAAGATGCATTTCAATAAAAAAGAAATTATTTTCATTCCCATCATTATCATGAAGTACTTGATTACATAGAAATTCCTAGTGCATATTTTTACATTAAGAAATGGGAGAGAAGACTGATAGAAATATAACAAATCTTTTACTGCTTTCAGAAATTTCAAAATATCCAAGGCATCCAAAGATTACACTTTTTTTCTTTTTTGTCTACTTGTTCCAATACTTTTTGGTCTGCTCTTCCTCTCAGTCTTCTTCCTCTTTTGGTAGTTCTCTTATTATGTCAAAGTTAATAATTTTCTAAGATATATAGGCCAGTTAAGATTTACAAAGACATTCTTTTAAATATCTGCTATATGCTCAGGTAAATCTTTTCATTTAATCTGCAGTTTTTAGAGGAAGTGTTTAGAAATCTGTAGCAGACAAACAAGAAACATTTTATCAGACAGGAGTGTACTTTCATCACAAGGATAATGGAAAGAAATTTTTCACTCATATTTTTATAAAGAACAAATATACTGTGTGCATTCATCCACTTTAAAGTCTATTTTGTCAGTAATTGAAATAGATGTCTGGATGTTATGTTAAGTCCAGAGGAGCTCTTAAGGAAATTAACCTTTAAATCACAGTTCTGTTGTGTTTTGCTGTCGTATCTGGTGTATCAACACAAGCTGGAAAATAAATCCAATTTTCTTATTTGTTGACAGTTTCATTTTCATTTAGTTTCTGTGAGAGATTTAGTTCATGGAGATGAGAAATGCGTCAAAGTCAGGAAGCCAAAAGTACTGCAAGCAAGAAGAATTCAGTATTTGACTTAAATTAATTTAAATATAACTTTTAAAGATGTATATTTGAATACATTTTATGCAGATGTGTCACAATGTAAAAGCTTGTAATATCAGAAAAAGAAGTAAAGCATTGAGCTGTACTAATATCTCCAATGTTTCATGAAGAAAGTCTTTCATAGTTCCCTAGGGAAAACCACTTCACAAACGTAAGCTATCAATTACACCTATGGAGGGTACATTTTTTAAAAACTTCATGTGCCAAATCTAAAAAAATATTCACACACACTAATGAAATACATTGCATTTCTATCAGGCAAGGTAGCTCGGCTAGTTTTCATTTCACAGTTTGCTAAAAAAACACTGATATCCAAGGTTTGCGTAATCCTGAAGTGGTCTATAAAAGCAGCACAAGACAGTAGCACCGTTTTTCACAGGTGATGTGCCACTTCAGAACTTAAAATCCAAGCTTTTTTTTAATTCCCTTTTCCCCTTTTCCCTTTCCCTTTTTCCTTTTTATTTTTCATTTTTCCATTTTCCTTGCTTCCCCTTTTCTGTCTTTCTGTTCTGCTTTCTCTTCCCCTTCCATTGCCTTCCTACATTAACTCCTCATTACATCTTAAATTGGCAAAGCAGAACATCTCCCTGTGTCATGCAACCCTTTCCTAAGATTAACACCTCTTACAGGCTTATCCTGTATCTTTCAGCTACATTAAGTGTTAATTTTGGGGTGTTTTTTGTTGGTTTGTTTGTTTTTTTTTTTTTTTGGTCAGTCGAAGAGCTGCAGTGTTGTATCTGCAGAATGACCAATTTTATTATTTCTCTCATGTGTTTCATGTTATTTTCTGGTCTACTGTTTAAAAGAAGAAGAGTCTGACCCATGAAGAAGTAGAAAGATAGAAAACATCCATCAGAGAATTAACTCTTGTGGACCTAGCACTGTAGCAGTAAGAAATACATTGTATAATGACGACTAAGTGTTAAAAGACGGTCAGGATTTTTTTCTCATCCTGAAGACTATTATGTAGGTGAGTCCCAAGCCCTGAGAAAGCAAAGACAACTCCTCGTCTTGCAGAATTGTTGTTACTGATGTGCTTTTTCTTTTCTTGACAATACAGATTTTTCTTTCTTGTTGATTACCTTCTATTTTATGTTATAAATATATTACTATATAGTGTAGCATATATGTACACTAACCAGGTCTTAAAAAATATGAATCACCTGATATGAAAAATACATGATTTACAGAGAACTCTGTTTAGAAAATGGAATAGACAGGATGTAGCGCCGCCAATCATAAATCTAGCTCATTCCTATATTAAAACAGAGGCAAAGCAAACTAGTGAATATGCAAAACAGGTTAAAGGATCAGTTGTATCAGACAGCAATACCGAAACTGACCTGGAACACAGTGTGGAATATGGAAACTAAAGGCAATTATTTGCATCTATATTAATAGTTACACTTCATTCTCTGAAAGCTGAAGTCTTGAAGGAAATAATATGCCCAAAAGTCCATATGTTCATTTTTGTGTGTATGACATTTTTTCAGCCTAGTAAATGGTCTTTTTAAAATATATTGTGTCATTCTTTTGTGTGTTTCTTCACTCAAACATCATTTGTAGAAAATATTTGACTAAGCTTCATTAAGTAGCATATTCAACAATCAATTAACATCACGGCTTTAGAAATAATTTGTGAAATGAAGCAGAAGCTTCCTTTTTGAAAGAAAAAGATGATCAACACTAACAGTCAACTCACTGTTTCATATTCCTTGTGCTTTGCACTGCCTCATCTCTCCTTCTATTCCCTTTGTGCCATCGAAGAGTTCAGAGATTATTTCAGCATTGTGATCTGGGACATTCAAAGAAATTCCACAATGTTTTGCATGCAGAAAACAAGACTATTACTGACAGGTCAGGAGTATGCATGCTACCCTGCACTAGACCTAACAGTCAGCATCTAGCTAGGAGCAAAATAAACAAGAAAAACAGAGAATTCATATTACAGCAATATGTAACATGTAAATTTGTATTACAGGTTCATCTAGCACTCGATCTTCAAATGATGGGTTTCAAGTTGATGTATCAAAGCAATCCATACCCCAGTGCCTAAGAGAAAGAAAATATTGAAATTCTAGTTCAGTACTGGGTAAACATTTCCGTGTGGCCTGACTCCAATATCAGCACTTCGTTTTAATGATAACAGCAGCTCTGGTGTTCATTCTAAAATCCTTAAATGTACTTAACAGCCT
The DNA here is from genome assembly GCF_000690775.1 of Eurypyga helias. NCBI lineage: Eukaryota > Metazoa > Chordata > Aves > Eurypygiformes > Eurypygidae > Eurypyga > Eurypyga helias. The sequence goes on from NW_010273712.1 coordinate 12,584, forward strand.
GTTTATGCTTGGAGTGTAGTGAGTTTATGGGGACAGCCAAATGAAACAGATAAGTGTATTATGTAAAACTGTATTCTGAAATGTTTATTCTAGCAGTTAGTATGCATCTGGAGTAAATTTGTAGACCGTTATCCTCAGTTTTCATGCATTTTAAATAAAGCATATTTATTTTAATTTAGCAGCAGACAATTATATGGAAAATCAAAAGGTTTTGACAGCACAGCTGTAAATTGTGCATTGTTTGAAAAGGTATAGTCACCTTAAAATCATCATTAATATTTCATGTATATGAATTTCTCTTGCATGCAGGTTGCATGCTGTTTCAGCCATGGACTGGCAGCAGCACTTATTAAAGCTCTATACTCATTCATATATTAAAACTTTGTTTAGCACAATGGCCCCGTTTCCCCCTTTATGCAACAAATTATTTTCTGGAACAAACTCAAGGAATGAGAGTCTGGCTTATCCCGAATGTGCCTGTGTGTAGCAAGGCATCTATTTATCTTTTTGTCACTGTTAGGACTTTGAAAATGTCTGTCACCTTTCCACTTACAAATGCTATATTTAAAAGGCTGGTCACTATTAAAGGCCTTGTCGGTCTGTTTTTTCTAGTTGTGAAATCATTTTTACACAATTTATAATAATCTTTTATAACCTCAAAAGAGAAATAACTTTTCTCTGCAAATGCTATCTCTACACAAGACATTTACCACATGTGCATTTCTACAGTAAAATGAGAGATAGACATCTTTTAAAACCACTTAGAATAGTAAAATAATTGCTAAACATTTACAAAAAGACTTGTGCAAAGAGATATAATGACAGGGACTGGTAATATTTCTAATAATATTTTCCTAGATTGAATTACTTTATTTGAAAATTAATTGAGTTTCATTAGATTAGTCTTCTGAGACATTTGGATTCAAGCAAGAGATTTTAGACTATATTTTATTATCGAGTCCAGAGACAAGACTGAGCTATAACATTCAACATGAACAGCAGATTGGTTAAAAAAACAACAGAAACATTCATAAGTACAAAGAAGCAAATCTATTTTTTCTCACTTTTCATCACATTCTGTTCACATCTTACTAGTCCCATCATTTATATATGATTCTAGATGGAGTAGGTTAAAGTTAGCAGTGTTTCAAAACTTAGTTTAAATACTGATATAAAATAAAAACTCTAACCTTTTAGTATTACATCCTGTCCTGACAAGTAGAAGGAATTTTATTGACTGGAAATTTGTTCTAGAGGAAACAGATTTATGACCTTCAATAAGGGCTCTAAGAAATCTGAAGCAATTATAGATGCAGGTATGTTACCTGGGGCATATGTATCTCCATAGTAAATATTGATAGGAAAACAACTGTATGAACTAAAATAGCAATAAGTAGAGAGAACCATGTGAACACAACTTTTGCTTCACAACTTTTTTTCCCTGTCGAAAGAAAACTGTTTCAAGGCAGAACTAAAACTCTCTCCAACACTGTCTCTCACTCTCTGAAGAATGCATCTTGATTTTGTGGTACAGAAGCTGTGACTTTTACCCCTAAGGCACAAAACAGCTTTGATACACAAAAGAAAATATGGATGCTTAAGGGGCAGAAAAGCAAGTTCCCTTTCATTAAGAAACTGGCATGCACATAATGTAAACCTCCCGTGGGTTTGCACATATCTTGTTCTCAATGGGGGAAAAGTGTGCAAGCATCTTTGAATGAGGAAGAAAATCAGAAAATAACATCTGAGGGCAATGGGTAGCAGACACAGCTCATCAGCAGCTGTGGTAAGTGACTGGACAGATTCAGATATTTGTTATCAGCCTGACTTTCCCTTTCAAACTGTCAATATAGGACTGATGTTACCAAACATCCAAATCTATAATACATACTAGGAAAAAAAAAAAAAAAAACTTACTCTCCTATATATGTAACTATAGCTTTTATTTGCAAATAAACCATGGATTTCAGTAAGGCTAGTGTTGTTAAGATAAGACAGCCCTTGGTGGGACTGTGTAACACAGAATGCTGCAAAGCTAAAAGCAAAAACCAAGGCCTTTTAAAAAGAAACCTCTTTATGCACTTGACCCTGAAATAGATTGTTATTTCAGTTTCAGGTGCATAAAATAATGTCAGTGGACAAATTTAGGAATCACACTACAAACCAGCATCTAAACTTAAGGAAAATCAACAAATATTCACAGATTATTTTTTAAAGCCAGGAGTTGTTATTTATAGGGTCAGATTTGCTTAAATAATTTAAAAAAGAACAAAAATATCTTAAAACCCTATGGTTTTAGGGGGGTTAGCTAAGTATAAAAATTTCAAGACGGTCTGGGAACCAAAGCTCTTTAATGTTCAATGTTTTCCAAATGTCACAGGTTTTAGAAAATGTTTTATGAAATCATAACATGAGTTCAAATTTAGTGAATCCTTTGCTCCATGAGTAATTCCCTTGTTGTTTTCCAGAGGCCTTGAATTAAAAACCGCACTTGTCTACCCAAGGAAGTACATGTTATGCAAACAATGAAGAATAGCAAGAAAGAAAAGTTTGTATGCTGTTGCTGTTCTTTCCAGAAACAAATAATCCCACACTATTCACCAGTTACCTTAGAGATGAACTAGTCACTAAACCGTCAGGGAAATTAATTGTCCTCTTGTAGGAAGAAAGCACTGGGGGAAAATGTACTACAGTATCTGCAGTGGTGAGACAAGTCTAGCTTCTACATTAAAAGGAAACAAAACTATTTTATAGGTATTACTATGCCAGTGCAGGATGGGATATTATCTTCATACAATAAGACAGGGAACAACTTCTGGTTTTACACAAGAAACTGCGACTTATTTATACCAACCATCTACAGCGGGGCAACACCTGCCACTCAATCATGGTTTCTTATACCAACAATACAGTCGCAAAGACTTGGAGAAAATCATGCTGGTCCAGAATATATTTGCCTGCCCTGGTATTGAGAAAAGCTAGCTTGAGCATGTGAGTCACAGAAGGGAAAAAGGATGAATTGGCAATTTACTACTGACAAAGAAAGAAAAACACTAACAATGGAGAAACTAAGCCTGGTGGAGATTACTGACATGAATCAACTGTTGCTCAGCAAGTACTTCTCTGACTTTAATCAAATGCTAGGAAATGTAAAATCAGTCAGACCCGAAGTTATTTCTCTAGTCTTCATTTTCATGGAACTAACTATGCATTCTTGAAGGTAGGGCACACCTGAGGCATTGAAGGTCTTAAGTCACAATTGCAGATAAGTGTATTTGTGCAGTGATACAATCTCAAAAAAAGCTATCTTTATATTTAGTAATGTGAATTAAGTTATGATTAAACTTTAATTAAAAAATAACCTTTCTATGATTTTTATGTTGTTCCTACAGAATGCTACAGCTCCTAAGAATTTCTCCTGCAATCTTTAATCTCTATTTTGAATTACTGAAGGAAAAACTAGTGATTTAAATTAAGAAAAGAGGGAGCCACCAGACTGAACTTTTCTTCTCCACTGTAAAATGAACACACCCTTAAAAATCTCACATTATTCACTGAGATAGGAGAAACACCTAAAGACTGTAATTGCTTGAGCCCTTGACTGCATTTGTAATACCTTGTGCAAGCTTTTCAACCTTCCTAAATTGTCAAGAACAGAGCTGCAAATTCAGCACCTGGCAATGGTGCTGTCCATAGACTTAGTAAAAATAGGTGTTTGGTTAGTACAACAGACCATGGGGGAGACATCATGCACCACCATCCCTTATTTTAAACCAGTTAGATGCTTCTAAACATAACACTATGTGTACCTCTTTTGAGACCTGTTTCAAAGCTCCATAAAATAAACCAAAAGCATGCTGAGATTAATGAGGTTTTGATAACCTATTATCGTTATTGTTATTAATGACTGATAGCATTAAGTAGTAATGGTAGTCATACACAAACCTTCTGGAGTCACCTACCTAAGCTTTATATTATTGAAAATAATAGTTATTCTATATTATTGAAAATATTTTTTACATGTTCTGAACACATGTTCTGAATGCATTCTGGAAACTAAGCTCTCTTCTTTCTTAGGCCACCATGAGAAGTCAAGGACATGGTCTTGAACCTAAGGGGTGATTTTGCCTATTCAATATGAACATGAAATAAGCCAATTTCTTTGTTGCTTTGTTTTTTTCAGAAAAAAAAAAAAAAGTAATAAAATAAGAATCTAGTGTTCCAAATAAAACCCTGTAAAACAAACTTTAATCTCTGAGTCATTGGGAAACATTGTTTACAGTTCAGAACACAGAGAACATCCTGACATGACCATCCATCACTGCTCTGAATTGCTAGAGGAAATAGAAATAAAATGAGAAAGCAGTCTATGATTTTATATTAATTGCTACTCCAAGATGGTCTTACCACAATCAAAATAAGGCCAGTCTGATGGAATTTATAGATAGGTAATATTGCAAACATATTTCAGGCCTCATTTTATGTCAAGGTACAAAAATCAGATTTCAGATCAATGGTGTAATAAAATAGTACAAAGTAACTGATGAAAGCTAACTTGCTTCCAACACAAGAATTCATCATGATAAACATATCTCTCATTTCCACATCTGTCATCCATTTTTAAAACCAATAAATCATTTAAATATGGATTTAACTGTTCCTACAAGGCGTTACAGCATTAGGAGCTGCACTGAAGGAGAACTTTAACAACAATGCACTTTTCTGAATTCAGAATTATAAAAAATGGATTAGAAGGTTCAGTTATGCTCAAATGATTACTCTGCACAGACACAACTGACAGAAGAACAACTGGTCATCTTCTGGATAGTATTTCTATCTTCCACAGGCTTGAAGTCACCTAATAGATGGGCAAATGATCCAGATTAAAAACTGCCCAGGTAAGCACAATGCTGGAATCTGAGGGCAGAACAGAGATATCTGTGAGCTGGATTGGACTGCAACTCCAACACTGAGAGCAAGGCTCAGCCTTGTTGCATCTTAAGCACAGTTTGTGCCCTGGGAGGCATGGCAGGAATGTCAGCTGCATGGCCTTTAATGAGAACCAACAAATGCCCAGTGGAACGGGCTTAAAGGCCTTGCCAAACCCCCCATGTGAAAACACCCTGTGACTGCTGTACTGATCTGCTGATTATTTTTCTTCTCCTTGTGATAAAGTGCTGGGAGGAGGGAGAAAGGGCTCTGGAGGAAAGGAAAAAGAGGGAGGAAAGGGAGGTAATGTTAAGAGGCTCATATTTTAATCCTTGATCATAATTGAAGGAAAGCCAGGCAAAGTTGGAAGGATCACAAGCCCCAGCAAACATATTCAGATCCTGATTTCACTACTAAGGTTTGCATGGCCTTGATAAGAGAGATGATTAGACACAGTGGTAAAATATCTTTATGGATCTTTATTTCAGAATTTTAATTTATTTATTCTACCAAACGTTAACCTTTTGTTTTATTATATGTATTTCTAAAAAAAGCTCCTTAGAAATTCTCCAAATCCTCATTCAGAATTATATTAACTTTTAAAAATACTGTGACAGTAGGCATAAAAGTGGAGACATTTTCAATGCTTTAATATAAATATTTAATAATTTTGCAGTACACAAGGTATATTTAATTTTAATTCTGCAATGTCTGCATTTTTAACTGTTTAATTGTTATTTTTACATTGGAATAACTGAGTCTGAGCATTACAAACGGTGTAGACAGTATTCATTACTGTAAGAGCTAGTGGAAAAAACCCTACAATTTCTCTACTTGTTATAATAATGATGTTGGTTTCCTGTTCACTACAAGGGTAATTAATGAAGAATTTGGCTGAACTGCACATACCAGGCAGCTAAGGTAATACTTTATGTACACATTTCACTACAGTATACCACACAACAGAGGGCTTATTTTCTTATTTCTTACTTTGAAAATCAATCAAGTCACTAGGCAACCAAAATATTGAGCTATAACTATTAGTAATTTGCTGAAGCTGTGTGTAATTTCATTAGTTCTTCTGCTAGTGCTGTCCGTCTGAGATAGTGAAAATTTCATTACTGTCTCTGAATACATTTCATGCATAACAAATGAACAATCAATTACACATTATTTTTTCTTATTCTTTTTGTGCCGTTTGTCCCTAAACTTTATTAATGTATTACATGACATTTACTCTTCCTTTCAGATTTTAAGTAATCTTTGGTCTTTTAATAAAATTCACCTTTTCCTAGACTTGAACAAGCTGACAAATTAATAAAGAAAATGCTATCAGCTATTCACATGGTATACTGCATGACTTCAATATTTATGATATGCTGAGAGATGTAGGAATGAAAGAATCTGGATTTCATTTTGTTTATCGTATCTGGTTGCACACTTATCAAAAGTATCTATTTAAAATCCTAGGACTGACTATAGTAGAAAGAAAACTTCAAAAGAAGGAGAAGCAAAAACTTTCTCTGACTCTGGTCAAGAGCTAATATGAGTGTCTTTGTGTCCTTTTCAAATGAGCTCATCTCTTATTTTCAATCTTTTCCATTTTCATTGTGCATCAGTGAGGCTCATCTCTTGCCATGGCAAACAGCTCCAGCTGTAAAGGAGAGCTTCAGGAAGTATATTTTTTACTTACACATCTGCATTGCTTTATATGGTTAACAACTACACACTTCACCCTTCTACACTGAGTAGAAAGTGAGAGTAGAAAACTCAGATTGGATAGTCTGCAAATCAAGACTCTCCACTTCAACAGCCACTGTAATATCATTCATATATTTATAAGGAGACTAAAAAATTGACTGGAATGCAGATATAGGAAGGTTCCTGTTCAGTATTCTAAACATCTTTGGATTTTTTCTTTAAAAGTAAACTATTAATAAACAAAGCTGCCGATTAGTTTCAGTATCTGGCAGCAGCAAGGATTTACAACAAAATAATCAGTCTCCAAAAGCATTCACCCACATGATCTAATCAAATGTCTTCTCAGAGACGGTAGAGAAAGCGAGGATGTGCTCAAGGAAGCAAGGTCCACTTACTATGGACTTAGAAAATACTAATCCTTAGTTAGAAATACTTATCAATTATTTCAAAATACATCTGCTGGTGGATGGAACAAATCAAATACACGCAATGCAGATGAGCCTGAATGGACTGTCTACATGCAGAATGCACTCAAAGCATTGAAATAATAACTAAGGCTGTGTAATGTTTGAGTTCAATCATGCATATACATTTGCAGTACAACCAATATAAAATATGTTCATCTAGAAGAGAAAGAAAGACATAAGCCAAACTTCTTAGTGCAAAATATCTTAAACTCTTTCCATGTGACTTTGTAGCTTGTCTAATCCATACTCAGCCTGAAGTTCCCCAGGCTGTAAAGCCCTGGTCTTCATGAGCTACTTTCCATTATTCCCTCATTTCTCATACTATTTAGGATGGGTCAAATACAAAACACGCTTTAATAAAAAAAAAAGGTCAGACCAAATCCTTTATTTTAGACCTCTGTTAAACAGGCAGGAAAAACACTGAATAAACCTTCTTCAATATCATAAAGAAAAGTTGCTTTCAAGGAGTTGTTGATGAGATTGCTTTGCAAACACATACATTCTGTCATTGTGCCGAAACTAGCTGCTCATTTAATTTTAAACTCTTCTCAGCTGTAAATGCACACATTTACAAGCACATCTAAGTGGTCTGTGAACTATCAGTCCCACATCAAGAAACCCCATTTCACATAAAATTATTCCATTTACTTGTATTAGAGTACACGTTTTTCCCATCCACAGTGGAACTGCCTCATCCTTCTTCTTATTTCCATTTCCAAAATCTCCACCATTTAGGAGGAATGTTTGGCTCAGGGTGATGGAGCAGCTCCTAAACAGCAAAGTAGGAAAGCTGAGACAATGTCTGGCAGAAACACCCTGCTCCTTGCTGCAGTCCAGAGAAGGCAGCAGAGGCTCTTCTGCTGGGCAGCAAACGTTGGTCATGAAGAAAGACTTTTTCTGGGTGGAGATATGAAAGACACAATGCAGCAAGAGGCATTCAAAGGTCTGATGTGATGTAGAGTTGGTAGAGGAGGTACTTCTGGAAGTTTAACCTACTTCAGTCTGCCACTTGTTCAGATTAATCTGTTATTCCATAAAATAGTAAGTGCAGAATACTTTTTATGCCTGTACTTCAAAATCATCATTATATCATGCTACCAGCTATATTATATACAAAACCTACAACAAAGAAGTGTCATCTTCAGCCTTCAGATCAAATGTGTCATGAAGCTTATTGTGTGCCATGAATGCGATTTTCAAAAGGGATGTGAATAATGCAGCAAATGTTTCACTTCCTAATGCTTTTTTTAAATGAAGAGAACATAATTTTAGTTCATACTTTTCTTTCAGAAATTAACTAGAGTTCTTTGTAAGCTGCTTCTAAGTGTAGTTTCCACCACCACTGTCACTCTCACTACTTTCTGAAAAACTCTCTGAGTCACTGTTTCTAAATAAAGAAAAGATAACACATTTTCATCCTATTCCGGTCTAATTTAAGATAACATTAAACACTTCCTTGCAGTAGTAATTTACTATTTAAGGAAAAAAGGAGGGGGTAGTTGGTTTACTATATTTTACTTTTCTGCTGAAGGAATGATGTGAAGAAAACACTGTCTATATGAAAACATTTCACATTTAAAGGAGAAGAAATGAAAAGTCCATTATGTTGGCCATGGAAAATGGTAAAAGTGTCATACTGCAATAGGAAAACCTGACAACTGACAGCCCTGCACTGCTCTGTCTGTTCCAAATTGGTTAAAATATACAGCTGGTAGATGGGATCAGGGACAAGGAATATTAGCCACATAGGTGATATAAAGGGTAAGAATACCTCATCACATATAAGAACTAAACAAATTTTGTTCAGATCTGTGAATAATGGAAAAGGAGGTTTGGAACATTTAATCAGAAATCTTGATGAAGTTAAAGATGTTCAGAATTCCCACTGACTTTGGTGGGAACTTCAAATGAGCAAGGGATGCAAGCTAAGACATGAATTTACATGCTTAGGGTAAGCAAAAGAGAGTGGGAAAGTGGCTGTTTTCCTCTTGCAAGGCAAAGCAGCCAGTGAGTCACCGTTCTTTTAATTGCAATTTGCCTCCTCCCTATTGTTAAGTATCAATTTACTCCAAAAGAAGAGTCTGGACATTGTTGCATTTCCCCTCTCTCAAAACACCACCAGTTTGCCTCAGTGAGGAAGGACAACACCACATCTATGTTTAATCCAATTAATTTGTAATATGTGGTGAAACAAGTACGATATTCAATGAGTAATATAATTTCTCATTACTCTTTTTTCTTCTATACCATTTTGCAGATTCACTATGTGAATACAAAATTAATGTACTCTCATATGCAACTTTAATCAATTGATAATCACTTTCATAAAACGTGTGGTTAGCAAAGCTTTAACTGCATATATTATACCAATTCTAAAAAGCAGTATAAATTCACAGTATCTTTTAATTATTTCAGCCATAATGATTTTGCATGGGATAAAATGTCACATAAAGGGATAAAATATTAATTCCTTTTTCCATCTAGATTCCCACCCCCAAAGGTACTTGAGGGCTGTTATTTTTGTTGTATCCTTCCAAGAATTAAACGGAAAATGTTTCAAACAGATCAAATGCAAATGATATAGTGGCATACTACAAGGAATTAAAATAGATTTTTCCAGAGGGGAAGATTCCTATGTCTTCCATATTCATACTGTGCCACTTGCTATAAACAGTATTCTAGGACCGACAGACTAAAGGGACTATAATTCCTTTGCAGTCCTTAATTTTACTTCTAAACCCTTTGGCAACAATTTTTATGCACCATGTATTAAATTCACTAATGGGAAGATAAACATACCTATGTATTAACATTTGGTTTGGGTATTTTTGGTAGTTTTTTTTTTTTTTTTGGTTGGTTGGGTTTTGGGTTTTTTTGGGTGCTTTTTGTTTTGTTTTGTTTTTTTTCTTACTGATGTGGAGGTTTTAGCTTTTTACAGCTCTGCTGTCTATTTAGATTCTGCTTACATTACAAATCCCTGGCTTTACCATATTCCAACTGCAGTTGACTTAGTCTCAACAGCACTTTTTCACACAGATCACGTATTTGATCAGTCCAATTGAAAATATCTACCAGTTAGGACTGCAGCCAAATTGCTAAGTTATCTACCGAACTATTTCAAAAAGATTACCCTAAATTTGTTTAAACAGAGAAAATTAGTGTGGATGTGTTAAATGACATCATTCATTCATTAATCTGCTAATGTATTACATCTTCCTAAACACAAACAAACCCTCTCCCCATCTTTTGACAGAAATTCTGTGCAGAGAAAGATTGAAGTTTTAAATGCAAAGAGAACTTCTGAGTAGCAGAGATACTGGGTGATATTAGGTCTATATCTCAGACAAAAACAAATTGCATTTTATGAACAAGGTAACGGTCTAATAAAAAAAGGTGAAGACAAATTATTTTTGAAAGATTCTCGTTGTAGACCTGTTGGCCGCAGCATGGTTTGGTGCTACTCCAGTGCAATGTAGCTTGAAGTGTGAATATTCTGCATGAGTCTCTGCAGGATTCCCACAAGTAAAGTGAGAGGTAGTCATAACTACAAATTGCAGCAGCTGCAGCTGGGCCAGGGGCACGTCACCTGTGAAAGCTAAAGTCTCTGTGGAGCTGAGTTCTTCAGCCAGGGCCTTTGTGCTACTTGGCTAACACCGAATAAACTGGTCAAGGCCAAAAATGGACTGGTAACTATGCTTATTAATGTTTCCTGACATTTTCCATTATAAATTGCTGATTTTAGTACTTCTCAATTTGCCATTTGTAGCCATTTGTGCTCAAATGTTCCTCAGTGTATGCTTGAAAAGTGGTTGAAACGTATTAGAATGTCTTTTGTGCCAAAACAATCCAGTCATTATCTGACAATGAGGCAAGAAGTATGTAATTTCAATCATGAAGATAAATAAAAAAAAGTGGGGGATAGAGGATGATGATAAGAGATGAAGTTATTTAAATAGTTAATAAAATTTGAAGCTGCAGACTGATATTTGGCAGTTGGTGATAACAGTGTGGGATGAAAATTGAAGTTCAGCTTTTGTTGCCACTGTAAATTGCAAGGATTTGAAAAAAAAAATTCAGGCTATATTCAGGCTCAGCAGAGAATTCTTATGTCTTAAGCACAAAATATTAGTCAGGGGAGTTTATTGGTCCTGTTTACAGCTATGTAACATTTTGCTTGCATAAGCAGCTCTGTGATGTTTTAAAGCCAGAGGCATGAGAAGAGGAAGTAAGCAGCGTCTGCAGAGCCCAGTGACATGAACACCTCTTTCCACCACGTAGGGGCAAAGGACGGGAAATGGGTGGAGTAAGAAAGAGTATTAGAGGGATCAGGCACTGGAAGACTGGGAGTCTAAAATGTGACAAGAAGGGAAAAGGTGGGATTTGTATTGGGGAATGTGTCAGAGGAATTTAAGAAATGAAGATTGTAATTGATATGATGGAGAATATTGGGTTTAGATGAGAACCCAAGGCTTTGGAAGACAATAATTTCAGCAGGTAAGGTCTTTGAGGAATTGGCAGAAGAATCTGTGATAATAAAAACATACTGTCTCCTTGAACTTGGAAAAGATCCCAGCACTCCTGAAATGCTCCATTACTATATTAGCTCAAGTCATCAGTAGTCTGTATAACGATTCAGCATGTCCATTCATAGATATCAGTATTATTTAGAAATGTGTGGAAGACTTTTCTGGTGGCATATGGTTATTAGTCATGTTATAAATCAAAATTTGATAATACTTGAGCAAAAAATGCTTGAGCAACCTTAACTGTGTAATCCCTATGGGCACATACTAAGAAAACAAAACAAAACAAAAGAATATTACACAATAGCATGCTGGTTTTCCCTTAGAAAGCATACCTCATTCCGTATCTTAGATGGGTTGCTTCTGGGACCGAAACAGACCATTGCTGTGGCCTGGATCCCCCATTTGCAGCAGAAACTGGAATATGTACAGTGGTTGAAGCAAAGACTGTTTTAATAATTAATTCTGGCAATGCTATCTTGGAATATAGAATAAATCTCTGCTAACTTTTCATAGGTAGCCACAAGCTATGTGTTTCCCAGTTTCCAACTGCCGGACTTGAGGCTGTGGCTTTCTTTGCATAAACAGTTTTGAACCCCCTCAGTGGCAGCTGAAGCTAAGAGGAGAAGATGCTTGAATATAGCAGGAGCTGCACAATGCCAGCTTTGTAAAAAAAGGGCCTTGTTTTTTTTTTTAAACAAGGACAATTGAAACCTCAGTCTTTAAAGGAACTTTCAGTCCATCAGTCCTTTTCCCATTCATGCTGCACCCAGACAGGTTATTGGAGTAACATAATTTGTAACTGTGAAGAATTCAGAAGTCAATTTCATAGTCTGTAGGTTTTCTATAATATGATTATCATGAAGAATATAAAATAAAGTAGCTAAGATATATCCAGTTTTCTTCCTTCATCTTCTCCTTCAAAGGGGAAATGTCAGAGATGTTTTATTTTGAATTTTTAAACATGACTGAATGTTCATGTAGGTAGTTATGTGTTTTAGAGAAGACAAGATTGAAGAGCAGAAAGTGGACACTTAGAGGTGATAGCATATTCTTTGAGGCATACACAGTCTTACATTAAGCTTAGGACACGTCTGTCCCCAGCCCAAAGAAGTTTTTATTCTCTCTAGACAAAGGCCTCAATTTGCAGCAGTGATATTTCATGTCTTGTCCGTATCTTCACCTAGAACATCATGATGTATTATATAGGTACAATATGTATGGTGGTGTGTGTGAAGTCCCGATCTCCCTTCCCTTTCTTCTCTGGCTGTTCTGCCATATGTCTTACAACCCTTATGGCCATGTTCTCTCCCAGGCAAATTGGAGCACTGAAGAGGGAAGGAGATTTAGCTTGATACAAAAAAAAAAAAGACGACTTAATTTAGCAATCCACTCTTCTGAAGAGATGCAGCATAAATTGCTCTATAAATTTGAAACTCACAAATGTTACAGACTTTGAGGCCTCATAGACAGCATTACTACAGCTCAGGTATAACAGATATGAAATGATTATTCCAGGTCAGGTAAAATTCTAAACTATGTGACCTTGAGTTATATTCTACAAGGCTGTTAAAAAAAAAAAAAAAAAAGAAGAAATTGAGACAAAGCAACAAAGATCAATGGATAACTCTAGAAGTTGGTGCTAGAAGGAAGTTTTAGACAAATTTTTTATTTGGAAATTATTCTCTTGGTAGATTCTTTTTCTGTTGGAATAAATTTTCTTCAGTTATGGGTATCATAAGTGATAGCAGGACCTTGAGACTAAAAGACATTAAAAACCTTGGAGTAGCTCATTTTAACATCCATCTTTTGTTTTGATAAAGTAGAGTTTTAATAGAGCTACAAGAAAAAAATGTTAATAAGGTAAATGAGAACAACAATGGATAAAAGAACACTGGAGAATAAAGAAAAATAAGAAGAGAAAAATATAATTCATCTCTAAAAAAACCCACAACAAAACAGTTACCAATTAATTAATTGTGATCTCTAGAAAAGAAAGCAGTTGTCAAATAATTAAAAGTGGAAAATATTTATTTTTTTGCAATTAATTTATTGGATATCTCTATAAACAAGTGAAATGTTTAAATTCCAGCATAAGAAATGTAAACAACATGGGGAAACAACAATATCAGTGCAGAGTGTCAAGCTGAATAGCAAAAGGATAATGAGAATACAGAAAAGAAGAAAACACAAGAGGCACGCAAGCTCTCAAGAGCAGGCTTTTTTTCACTTAGAAATAGAGTAAATCTGTGAGAGTAATGCTGCACATTTAGAATATGATAACTTTAAAGATGAAAGCAGGAATAGCATAGATTAATTGTCACTTTTATTTTTTTTAAAGATGGAAAAAATATTACATGTATTGAAGGGGAAAGGGGAAAACAGTGAATGGGGTCCACTATAGAACTGGAAAGTCATATTTGCATACAGAACAATATCTGGAAATACTACCACAAACTCTGACACAAGGAGTGGGTTTAACTTCCCAGAGACATACAGAAGAAAAAATGCTAAAAAGCAATTAAAGTTTATATGGTTTTGGGCTCAGTAACCAACAAATTCATATGCCAGATAGAACCATACTTTGTTACTGCAGACTTTGTTTATTTGACACTGATAAGTAGCAAACATTTCATAAAAACTAGCTGTAGAATATAACCTCTGAATTAATTATTAGGAGATAATTCACTTTAAATTAAATAGAATTCACTTTAAATTAAATAGAAAGGAAGCCACAAACTAGCCTTTAAAGCTCCTGATTCAAAGTGGAGATGTCAGCAAAATAATTTTCCATTTAGACAAGCTAAGCAGAATCAGAATCTTAGTGTCTCCTTCACAGCTCACTATAGAAAAAACATGAATTAAAAAAAAAAAAAGAAAAAAAAACCCTAAAGCACAAAAATGCAGAAACCATGTGGAACTAAAGTAAAATAAAGAGTGTATATATAAATGAAAAATGACTGGGAATAACCAAAAAAAATATTAGAAAGCCTAAAGGAATTGAAAAATGAGCTGATTAGAAAATAATGGTTTAAAGTTTAGTACTTTTAGGATAAAGAAGAATTTTTCAAAGTCAAAGTGAGCTAGATTTAAAAAAAAATAACCACCCTCCACCACCACCACCACCAAAAAAAACCAACTTACTTTTATTATTTTGTTTTAAGACAGCTGGGATGAAGTGAAAACACTGTATAGGGAAGTAAGGATAAGGATTAAGAAAAGTCTGTGTGTGGCCTTACGCTGAAGTTAATTTTTCAGTGAGGTTTCAGGGAAGAAATGGGATACAAATTACCATTTGACACAGAGAAAAATACCACTGCGCTTCATGTTTGAAAAGTGAGACAGTTTGTCACTATTCCAGAATATTGAGAGTACTACCACAGTATTGCAACTCCTCTAGTAGGGATATGAAATCCATCAAGTTTCAGGAAATGCCACACAACGGGAAAAAAAAAAAGAAAGAAATGCTACATATATTTAAGAAAGTTAAATAAGGGTCATCCTTACAACTGTGACTCTGTCAGACTGGTCTGAGCTGTGTCTTACAACACAGAAGAATACAGAAAAAATATGATAAAACACTACCTGGGTTTGACAAAGAGATTATGCCAGACTAACCTGATGCCCTTCATTGAGGAGATAATCCTTTTCTAAACAAGGGAAATAACTCTAATCTAGATCTAATCTACTTGGAAGCCAGAAAAACTTTTGATGCTTAACAGGAAATGATTAGTTAAACTAGAGAAGATGATGATTAGGATGAGAATGGAGAAGAGGATAAATAAGCAACTGAAGGAACAGTGACAACAGTTTGGCACTGAGGACCTACAGCGAAATGCATGATCAATCCTGAGGTTGATACCAGTGTTTTTGGCTGTGATCTTGGCTTAAAAATGAGAAAATGCTGATGAAATTTGCTAATGGCATGAGCCTGAGCAGTTTCATAAGTCCTGAAGAAGAAATGGTCTCACATACAAGGTTAGAAATAGCATGTTGTATCTGCAGAGGAATCTCAGAAAGAGATCTGGAGATCTGAACAGTTTTCTGTACTGAACCTACAAGGAATTTAGTGTTGCAGTGACACGAGTAGTTACATTTTATGTGTCACCCCCATTAACGTTGATAAAATTGCACATACAGACAACTAAATACACAGTAACAGAATTGTATGTTCTATGGCAGATAATGTTGTAAAATAAAAGACATTAACAATCGCACCTCTGTCTAATTCAGTTTAATTAGGTGGTTTCTGCTTTTTGTACTGTTGTTTTTACTGTACATTTTCTGACTGGCTTTGAGCTTTTTGTACTGTAAGAAATAGCTTCCTTTTCCTTTTTTTTTAATATAATTGAATTTGTAGTTAAATAACTGCACTCTTTCTTCAACCAAGAGAGCAGGCCAATAGTCACCTGAAAAGAGGAAAATGGTAAGTGACCTTAAGGAATGTAACATGATGCTAATAAAAAAAATGCAACGGCTACTCTTCCACTTGGAATGTGACTTTATCATCATTCATTTGGCAGTATGCAAAGCCTCCCGCTGCGAGGGAAGCAGGAGGCTGCTCTTTGTTTGAAAGAGGACCAAAATTCCACTTGAAACTTCACAGTTCCAGGAGCCAGCTGACTACTTTCAACTGACCAGCTATTTATAGAGCCTCTTTATTTTTACCCCCAATATAATTTTAAATTATTTCCATTTAATTGTAATTTGTACATCTGATCAGTTTAAATTATTGACCTGCTTGCATCTGGCCACTTTGTGTTTTCTTGATGATAATGGAAGTATTCTATATACAGTTGACTGAGTGATGATTTTGTCTTTATAAAATAATAATGATCAGTAATAATGCTTATTGGGAAGTAATGTTATGATTCATGACTAATTTAGATAAAATCATGTTCACTATTGAACTGCATCTCTCATTCACATATTTTATCTAAACAGGTGTTGCATTCATTTTGATGCATCTCAGAACCTCTACAAATGACAATATTGTTTTTTTGCTCCCAAATTGTTTTAAAATTTCATATCTTTGGCTTCCAAATATTTTGAATATATCTAACCCCTTAAGAATGATTATAGTTAACAGTGAACAGTTTAGCTGTAAGTTTACGAATGAAACTGCTGTCAAGTTTAAAATCAAAGGTGAGTCTGAGTGTATAAACCACATGCTACTCTGGTAAGTGACATTAATCAACAGGGTTGACAAATTTAATTTCGTATTGCATAATGTGTGTAAGAAACTGTAGCTCAAGAAACTTACCATATATATATTGGCTTAATATAGGGCAGCATCTATAGGAAATGCTAGAGCCAACACTTGTCTGTCACAGTTCAAGCAACATTTTCACATGAAGGACTACTTACTGAATATTTTGGGGAAGTTTAAACAGTATATAGATAGATGTAGATTAAAAATATGGATCACAGAGATATAACCAAGGATATCATAGACTCTGCTGCACTTAGAAAAATGATAACATCAGGTTATTTATGGATTGAATTAGTTGTTTAGTATAGTGATCTAGTTCTCATTACAAATAAATTCAAAAAATTTAAGAATATTTCTTAAAAAAGAAAGCATTAAGTTGGTAAACAAGCCATTTCGTAAATCAGTTTTGGTCAATTCTATAATTTTTTATACATGCATCTCTCTCTTAAATTCAGATAACACTTTTCTGCAGCAAAATGGTCATTATACAATAATACAATCGAAAGTACATTTCTTTGGTATAGACAATAAGACACACGCTTATAGAATCCTTGGAGCTCTAATGTAACTAACCGAGCCTCATAAACAGGTCATTCATTTATATAAACTGTAGTAGTGAGTTCCAAAGCATCCTAGTAAAGCTAGATGCCCAGTTAATTTTAATGAGTATTAGGCTTCCAGCTCCCTTAGGCAGCTTTCAAAATGTCAGCCTATAATTACAAACAGCTCGGACCAAAGCCCATTGAATTTAATGGAAAGTCTCCCATTGATTTCAATGAGCTTTTGGATCATTGACTTTGCTCTTTGCACAAATATTTCTAAAGGATGTGGATAGTAAATACCACGTACTTTAGAAACATTAAATTGCAGAATTATCTTCACTTATATTGGACTATATACAAAACAGAAAAAATATAAGACTATGAGAAGCCATATAATCACAGGATTATTATAAAATATGTTGGGTATTAAATCACTAAAAAATAAAGCAAAGCAATTTCACTACAGGGCTCTTTTACAGAAACATTTCAGCTGAAAAAAAAGCAAATGGACCAAACCAGAAACTTTTGCAAGGAATGTCTGACTTTGTGGAATGTAACAGTTGGTAAGGAATGTTTTTCAAGGTTTTGAAATTTTCAGAGTAGTCCCTGTCAGCATCTTCTAAGTAATAAATATTGGCTTTCATTTCTTCTACTTGGAACTTTAATATAATTATAGAAACACAGGTAATTAATTTTTTTTTTTAATTATTTTAAGAAAAATCTTTTCCTGACCTGCAAGAATGACTTTTCTGGGTTTTTTAGTTGACTGGAATGTGTAAAGTTTCAGCTTTTCATAGTAGAGAAAGTTTCCCTGCATAGCACTCTTCAAAAGTTTAGCTGAGTCTGTCTATTACTAAACTATATTTTAACATCCTACAAGTCTACCTTTTCATCCCTAGTTATTCGGGTATCATCTTGCTACAGACACACTAAAAGCCTTAGGCATGAATTGTTGGCAAAGCCACAGACAATACAAACAAAGGTGATTATACTGTGGAGCTCCTCATGAGACAGCAATCCAAGCAGGTGTCTCAGCCCCAGGAACACAGAATGAGAGCATGACACCTGGTTTATCACCATGCTGTAATAAAATGCTGGTAGCCAAATGAACCGGGAGTTCAAATGCAGAAGCAGAGAGGGTTTTACATACTTTTGGAAAAGTGAAAGGAGCAAAAAAGCAGGAGATGGAGTGAAAACACTGCAGGCAATAGTTAAATACAATTAATATAGAAGTAAACTGTAGAAGATGAGTCATAGATCTCATATAGTCACTGTGAAAAAACACTCAGAAATTAGCTGGTATTAAGACACAGTACAGTACAGTGGATGGAGCTATGGAGGAGCAATGTTCTGGCTCTCTTCCTTGAATCTGGTAATTCTGAGAGTAGATGATCAATCAAAAAAAATGTAAAGCAGACACATGTTAAGTCTTTTCTAAACCTCATCCTTCTAATTAGCTCTGCCTTGTAATTAGCTCATGTGGACATGTACACACATACACAGATGAATCTGCATCAAAACAAAATTACTGTGATGATGCAAGTTAAGCTGTCAAACCCAGGAGACTTAGCCAGTGATCATCATTTAACATAGCTGTAAGAGACCCTGAATCTATACTTCTACCCAACATAGAATGAAATGCAGGTCTGCTGAGAAACTCTAGCTCTGGGCTGGAAGAGAGGATAGAGGACAGATATTTAAAAAAGAAAAAAAAAAACCAAAAACAAAAACATGCATTAAATAAGGTTTAAAGTTGTTAAGCTTTCACTGAATCTCAATGTGATCTTGACTTCTCACAATGGGTGGGACTAAGGGAAACTTAAATATCAGTGTACCTTTAACTCAAAGAAAAAGAAGACACTACAGTCTTGCCATAACATAAATAATGAAACTATTTGAAAAAGATCAGATGAAGCATTTCCTTTAACAATGCATATTAACAAGGAATTCAAACCTAATGTTGAGCTAAAGGATGATAGCCATTGGAAGATTTCACAGTCACTCAGTAGCATACAATCTCATTGCAATCTTGGCACACAAATGAGGAACAGCATTAGCATTTTAACCTGGATCAGGCTTGTGCTTTTCGAAGTGAAGCTCCTTAATTCTCCCCACAGGAATTTTCCAAATGATTATTTTTAGTTTTTTTTAGATGAAGATGGGGAAACACCAAACTTGATCTCATATTTATTTTGTCGTATCTTTACTTCTACTATTCAGTCAAGATTATTTTCTTAAAATACAGCAGAATTCTATCTAATAGAAATTGGTTAAGGAAAACAAGTTTAAAATCACCATGATAAATTCCAAAAGTTTTCACCTATTCACAATTAATCACAAGTAGACAAATGATGACAGTTTATGAGAGACTGTATTTTTCCAGATAGAAAATCGTGTGTTCTCATAATTACATATTTATAGTGGACTGTCAATTTTGACATATTTTTGTTCAAAAAATCAAAACACTTTCTTTCTTATGAACCCCCTCAATTTACTATGAATTTGTCTCAGTAATTCAGTGGTTTTTATTTAGCTATTAGTGCACAAGTAAGGCTTTATTCTTCTTTAATGATTCATCAGTGAGCTTATACTCATGTACAACTTAGAGGGGAAATAACACCACAATGGATTGAGCTGTTTACTCTTAGAGTTCAGGGTCACAAAAGAAAAATATTTTCAATATAATTAAAATTAAATATTGGTAAGAAAGAAAAGAAAAATCTATCTTCCTCACTGCCATTTATTTGGTGGAAAGATTATGCCTGTTCATTAAGTTACAACAGGGAAAGTTAGTCAGCCCTGTGGATTATTAAACAAAACTAATGCCATCGTACAACAACTGAATATGTAACCAAAACACTACCATTTCATGACTGAACAAATTACTGAACTCATCTTCAAATGTAACATTTTATTTAGAATTGTTTTTTACTCTAGTTTTGTATATTGAGTACACCTTACATAATTTGTTTGATGATGACTATTTCATACAGTTATGTAATTTTTGAGAATACTGCTTTCTATAAATATTTTTGGTACCAAATAGCATGAATTTTCCACAAAATAGTAAAAAAAAAAAAATCCTGCTTCAGTGGCTAAGTTCCCAGTCCAAAATAACTGAAAAACAATGATAATCAAGCTCCAAGGCATGACATCTGTTAACAACCTGTATTCTGCACCACTGAGCTTCAAAGAGAGATAAAGGAGAGAAATCATTCTAATAATACTGTATGGTTGTCATGATGGCAACAGATATAAGCCACATTTCAATGTTCTATGCATACTTAGTTTTCAGCCCTACTGGATCAGCAGTTTCATATAATGAGGATGATGAAATTTCACTATGTAATTTACAATTCTTCATATACCATGAGATCTAAATGCATTTTGCAAAAGAAAATCTGGCTAAACTGACCATTTTGTCCAGCCAACATTCAGGACAAAAAGGTGATAACCTGGAAATATGAGAAGACATCTTGGACGTCATTGCACTCCCACCTTCCAGTCATGCAACAGTGGTGTGACATATTTCTTCACAGAGCAACCTACGTTAATCTCATAATTTATAGATTTATTTTAAGTAAATCCAATGACCTAGAATATATACAGCCCTGGAACAGTGAGAATTGGAAGTTAGGCATGACATCGCTCTTTCATCAGAGGAATCTGCTATATTACTTGTTAAAATCGAGTTCTGCCTCAAAGCCTGCATAAACGCATCTGCATATACCATTTAATAAAGCCAACAAATATGGCCATGGCAATTTAAGTTCTAGTAAAGTCAGTCCTTTGGACAGAGTTGCTGCCCTGAGAACAGAGCAGAGGAGCTGAAAACGTTCCTGTACTCAGCTGCTTTGGAGACACATCTCATCTCAAAGGGGCAGGGAAGGCAGGTTTGTAGTTAAGATACAAGATTTTGCATTGAAGTTGTTTTGAGATTGTACTGAGATGTGTGAAACACATGTTCCAGTCTGGTAATTCTTTTGAGCCTGACTGGTGTTTGGCAGTGGCTAAACTTGACATGGCAGCTGCCTGACCTTTAGGTCAGCTTAAGATTCACAAAGTCTGTCTATC
>NW_010273712.1:34044-47049 GCF_000690775.1 Eurypyga helias
GTGTCCTACACTTGACTGAAGCCAAAACATCAAGTTTCTATACAAGGTACTGAGGAACGAAGGGAGCTATATTCAGTTCAGCAGAAAGGAAGAGAAGAGACTGTTTTCACGCCACAGGCGGCTGGAGACCCCAGCAGGTATGAAGACCAGATTGCTCACCCTGCTTCAGGCAGAGGTGAAAGATTAGACCATGAGACTCCCAAGACTATTAGCTAAGCAGCGCAGTACCATCTGAGACCACTTGTGCACGTCAGGCAAAGGAGAAATGTAGATGCATTGGAAATTTTAAGGATGCTACCCTAACTGCCAGTATCGTGCATCATGATCTGACAGTTTTCATTGTGAGGGCAGAAGCCCTTACAAAACTTGTCTTTAGCCTTTATCATTGAGTGGCATCACTGATCAAAACTCAAAACAATAAAACACCACTTTTAGTTGATGGGCTATGTTAACATTAGTGCTTAACTTTTCATTCTCAGCTCAATCTCAGTGGCACTTCCATTGTCATTTCAAAGTCCCCAGTGTGTTGGAACCCAGATTTTCCTTAATAATTTGATTTTGCCAGTATTCACAGTCCTGAATGAAGTATGCCATAGAAGTTCACCTGGAAAATTGCTTACAGATCAAATTATTTCAGTCTCTGATGTCCCTCTCTGTAACACACTAAGACAATTCCTTGAAAAATGCACTCTCCCCTAATCTAAATGAAGACATGGACAGAATAGTACTAAAAAAAAATGTAAATCAGGAAGAGAGAAAAGCAGTAAACAGATTAAAATGCATTGGGAATCTCACTATATTCAACTTCTCTACTGGGAGGTATTAGGAGTAGGATTTCCAGAGGAGTGAAAATAAGTTAGCATTTCAAATTAATTGAGAGCTATAGCTCATTGCAGTTGTTTTGAAAATATCAATTGTATAAATTAGGCATTATCAAAACCTGAGATACATTTATATAGTGATTTATTGCCTTTTGTTCATATTGTCAAATAGACTTTGTGGATAAAAATAATAAAAAGCTTTAAAAACTAGATAAAAGTTAGTGTGTTTTCTCAATTTCAGAAATCAACTATTCAAAATGTCAAACTGAAGTACAAACCATTTTGGAAGTGAACAGAAACACTCTGACAGCTCTTGATCATCTGTCAAAGATTCAGTCGGCCTGTGCAAGGATCATGCACATGCTTTGGATGCAGAAATAATGGAGTGAGCTATAGGTAATACAAGTATAGAAGTAGCCAGACGTTCGTAAGTCGTGCACTGCTCCATGTAGATGTACTTAAACTATTTTTACTTTCAGATGAATCCAGAAGTTGACACTTCTCCAAAGCCTTAGCCCCTGGTAACTCGAGGTTCCTGGAATTTGTCTCCAGTTCCTCTATACCAGTACTTTGGGTGCACTGTATTTGCACTGGTTCTAGAGTAGAATTCGTTCTTACATGGAAGATTCTCATGATTACTCCTGATTCCAAGCTCCTTCTGTGAAAAATGTCCTGGAAACTTTTAACACCACCATTCTCACATCTTGCAGTAATCTTACAATCTGATATTTCCTATTATCTTCAATAAGTAGCAACCTGTATGCATGCACATTTTCCCTAGGAAAGTGCTTCAATTTATATTTCAATTAAAATATATTTTATAAAAATTTAAAATTCAGAATATTTATTTTAACATCCTGTAACAAGTTCACACTCCATTTTGAACATTCAGAAGGTAATGCTAAGTGTTTGATGGTGGCCATCATGCCTTTTTAGAGCCATTAGAACAGAGAACCCTTATTTGGGGAACAAAAATAATGAAATAGCATACTATTCTCTAGTGCCAGGATACAATGTAAAGAGTCTAATATACAAGTTGTTCTTAAAGAAGCCAAGTGATAAGAAATTCTTGTGACAGTGGATAAAGGGTTAACAATGAAACTGCTTCTCATACTGTCACTGAAAATAAATCTGGTATCATTTGAAAATCAAATTCCTGAAGATAAACAGACTAATCTACTGATTTCAAAGAAAGTAGGATAAGCCCCAGGAATCTGAACAATCCAAGTATGTATAGAAGAAAGTTAATAAATAATGTAAGATTCAATATCTCCACTGTTGATTGCAGCTATATGTCAGGCCCAGTGTTCAAGAGGAAAAAACTCTCAGAATTCCCTGTAACCTGGAGCTTCCAGGCGATGATTGTTCCTGACAGGCTGGAAGTCCAGGGTCAACCTATATGCATTACAGTACGGTAAATCCTGAGCATGTTGATTTAAAAGAGCTATCTTATTTGGCACTCTCTCACAGATAATTTAAGATAAAAGGCCAGCTCTGCTCTCAATTATGTAACTGTAAATCAGAGGAGTCTTACAGCCCTGAGGTAGTCTTACAACATGAGCCAAATAATGTCAAAATACTTGGATTTATTTTTTGATTTATCTGAGGAGTTTTTTGAAGGACTAGAAGAAATCAGTTTTCACAATAGTGTAGCATATATTCTGTGAGATGTAGTTAATTTTCATTTCCCTTATTAAGAGATAAATGGCTAGAAGAATGCCTGTTGACATAACAAGGTTCCAGTGCAATATTGGACATGACTTCTGTTTTATTTTCAGTTTGACTTTGATGAGAAATTATAATCTCATAACCGAAATATGTCCTTCAGTTTTGGTCAAAACTCATTAAATGCAACTAGAGGTTTTTCTCTCAAATAAAACAGAATTTGAACCAAGATCCACTTATGGCAACAAGCATTGTATCCAACAAGCAAGGTAAAGTTGGCATGTATTAAAATCACTTAAAAGTGAAATCTTTAAGTTCCCTGGCCACCTGCATTCTGAGCTGGATATTAGGAAGAGGTTCTTCACTGAAAGGGTGGTCAAGCACTGGAACAAGCTTTACAGAGAAGTGGTCATGCCCCCACATCTTTCAGTAGTCAAGAAACATTTGGACAACACCCTCAGATATATGTTTTAACTTTCAGGTTGCCCTGTGTGGAGTCAGAAGTTAGACTCAGTGTTCCTCGTGGGTCCTTTACGATGCAGGATACTGTATGATTGTATGAACTGATTTACAACACAGATAAAATAATAGTAAGTTTTGCAAAGCTTAAGTCAGCGTCTTTGCAGATCATATATAGATCTCTATACTTTTATTTTTTTTTTTTTTAGATTAAACTCTTATTTCTGGTATTGTTTGTTGGTTGACAGATCAGATATCCAAAATCTTCACCAGGTTAATACTCAGCTTTTTTGAAGGTGGATATTCCATAGCAATGTGTCTGAAGTTTCAGAGTACAGGAAGACAGGTAGAAAATTAGAGTAGCCTTGTAGCACGGAGTCAGCATACTCTAATAGAAACTAATATTTCAGTTGCTAAGATTAATGCAGCAATTCTTTTGCACTTTGTTTTAGATACTGATAAAGTGCCTTAGGCCTGGAAAATTTGACAATGAGGGGAAAGATGATACAGAATAACTGCTTAACCAGATGGAATACCATTTCATCATTTCTTCCTCAGAAGTAAAGTCAGAGGCACAATAAAATCCTGTCACTGGACAAACTGAACACTGTATTTGTGTGTTCACAGTATAGTACTTCCTGTTATAAAACAACAGCACAGGGGCCACTTTTTTTATTGTTGTTTATTTCCATTTCAGAGTCAGAGAGAAACTGAACCAGTTTTTGAGATAAAGTTTTTACTGAACAGAGGAAGAATTTCAGACATACCAATCGTTGAAATTCCCAGTCCTGGAATGTAGTTGTAGTGTTTATTTTGTGAATGAATCATTTTGTTATCTAAGGTCCAATAGCCCGTTATCTGCTGGATCAAATATCATTGGTATTTATTGTAGACTTCTTCCTCCCTGACCTACTGGACATGGCGTTGTTCTTCTCACAAATGTGCTATTGTGTGGCACCTGCTGAATCGCTGCAGGTATAGACTATAAGTACTACCCCATTTCCACCTGTTTTCCCGCAAACACTGATTCTTGCAGAATGGACTGCAGACTCCAGAATATATAGTGTACAGGGAGTTTTCAGATGACTTTAAATGTACTCTATTCATTTTGTCAGAACCAGTAAAGCAATTAAAATTGCCTTGAAATAAAAATCATACAGGAACAGATGGGCACCATTCATATTGTTTTCCTACTTATGAAGACATGTGGGAAAGCACTTAGCAAGCAATGAAAACTACTATGTTAGAAGAAATTTGAATAATGATTATGAAATAGGTTTTCATATTTGCATGAGCTGAAATTCACACACTTGACAATTTACATTTAAAATACAAGCCATTTCCAGGATGTATACAGCTCATGGAGGATAAACACAAACACACAGTAATCTGTGACTGGTATGAATTACAGTGGCAGCTTCTCATAGAAAATATCATCTGCCCACTGGGACTTTTGCCATTTTATTGCTCAGACTACTTTCATATCATATAACTTCTGCAAAAAAGAAATAAGATTTTCTCCTGGGGACAAATATGCTAAGATGTTCACTTATTTAATGTTATTGGGAGTGTATGTGTACATTTTGTCAATAAGAAACTGTAAGGCCTTTTTTTTTTTTTCTTCCTTAAGATGTTGTTAAACCAGGTAGCATGTGTCATCTGCTGACAACTTCTGCATTTTCCTTCAGACTGATTATTTACACCTAAGCCATTTCTTACCTGAATGAACTTTTTTCCTACAAATGTTTGTGTCCTGTTTTTAGCTCTAGCATAATCTTAGAATTTTTCATGCTGTATATAGATATAACAGAACTAATGGAAACTGCTTTTATTATTTGGAAGACCAGTAAATTTCAATATCCAGGCTGCATTCAATGGAGAATTATTGAATTTGCAGGACTTGTGGAGTTCTTTTAAAGTATGATTCTTTTAAAGATGACTTGATACTACAGGCACTTGGGATTCCCATTTCACAACCATAAAATACTAAAAGCTACAAAATATTGATGTATCCATCTGCTTGAATACACTGAAATAATTACGACATATATATCTTATTTACTTTCCTTTTGATTATTACATATTTAATGGAACCATGTACCTAATAGTAGTTCTAAGCAATTTTTATCCTTGCACAGTTGCAACTCTGGATTTTTAATATTTTAATATCCATGAATCTTAAACCCCTACCTTCCTTTCATCTCATTCTATTTCTTCCAAGGCTAATGTTGCAATGATAAATCTGCAGATTAACCCTCATGCCTGTGAAGGACATTATTGACCTCAATGGTTCTACTTGCAGAAGAACCTACCTACTGGTACACTATTATAAAACCAGTACCATCAACTGCCTGAATAGATGCCACTAACTAATTGTTAACTAGTCATTAATGAGCTAATGATATTAATAGATGTGATGAACTAGTTCCATTAACAGCCTGAATGACTTCATGAGTCACAATTTACTATGCATTTTTGGTGCAATAATGATAACCTATGTGCCCTATAAATTATAATTATTTTATAGGTATCCATTAAGAAATTATGGCATTAATCAAAGCAGTGGTCATTATTAGAGTCATAAAAATGGTGCAAGATCATCACTGATGAAGATCTCTTCTCTTTCCCCTGAAACCTTGTACTTATACCTAACAAAAATACTAGTGAATAGCAAGATGGAAAACTTAGTTTTAATATTTCTGAATATTAATTATTATAATATTAATGTTTCTGAAGTGTTGTCAGAAATATTAATTAGAAGAATGCATGTCAATAGCATGAAACTGCAGTGTTTCAGTCCCTGAATACATATTAAGCATGGAGTAAAATTAATTTGCTGATCTGGACCAGAATTTGTTCTCAGTTACACTAACTTCCAGAATAAACCCAGAAAACCTTCTCACTATTTATTTAAAGACTTGGTAAAATCAAACAGAATTTAGTGACAAGAGTTACTGAAGTTTTAGGGATGTTTGTTATTTCTGTTCTTTTCTTGTTACATTGGTAAACTAGCATGTTTTTATAATTTCCATTTTTTATATGATGCATTGCTGGATGTAAGAAAGTCAAGAGAGACTTGGTAATGAAATGGGAAGTGTTTAAAAAAGCAAATCCCTGGTAGGCAGAAACTTCAGCGCAGTTTCAATGACAAAAAGTGTAACCAGAAATCAAAACGTTCCTTAATTGTTTATTTATGATAGAGATGTTAATTGCCTTATGCCTTACATGGACTGTACAATAGGACAGGTTAATTGGGCTGAGAAATGGCTAGCTCTGAAGGCGCGAGCTCAGAATAATTAAAACTCCTGCATCATGTTAACAGAACTCTCCTGTCATTTGAGCTCTGAGGATATTGGTTTGCATTTTCTGTTGTTTCTCTTTCTGTTAATAGTATGTGATTTCTACCACAAATGAAGAAGTCCAAGGACAGAGCTTTGGCTGAGTACGGATATCATGTGAGACAGATTTTCATGTGGAGTTGAATGCATTGTGGGGAATGAAAGGACTACATCAGTCTGAATGACTTACAGTGATCCTTTCAAAGCCTTATTTGCATCTGCCAGTACTAAACCAGACAGCAGGAGCCCTTAGGACTGCCAGGAAATAAAGTGGCCTCTAATTGCTTATATGTTGATTGCAAGCTTTTCAGGAACCAATCCATCACATAGAGTATCTCCTAGGTCACTGAGCATTGCAATGGTCACATACTTACTTTCAAGAAGGGCCACTGAAGAGAAAGATGAGGGCTTACAGGGGTGGCTAGGCAAGAAAACAATAATTTTAAAAGTGGAATCTAATTCTCACTGATCCTTATTCACACCAAGGTGGCTTTACAGCACACCAACAGCATAAAAAAGGATGAAGTATGTGAGAATTACAATGACAACTACAGTATGGCAATACGGTATTGTCAAAGCAGCATAAAAGACCTTTATTGCAGGCAAGGATTTGATGATAGCTGTTCTTGTAGTTGTACCTGAGCAACCCTGAAACTATCTGAAGCAAAACAGAGCACAGGGAGGCTAACACCAGCCACCTACCAGGCAGCACTTTGCTAGCATTATTGGCAATAACTCACCTCCTGCTTGCTCTAGCAAGTTCGTTCAAAGTCATTAAGCTCTAATCAAATTTTTTCCCAAAAGTAGTATTGTCCTCACTGTATGTGAGGACCAGGACCATTAAGTAACAAAAAATTTGTGAGCTAGAGAGGCATGAAGAAGAAACTTAAAGAGAAAAGAGATTAGGATCAAAAAATGAGGGGGAGGGGGGGGAAAAACCAACCAACCCCAACCTTAAAGAAGTGAAATACACAGTTGTCATAATGACGAGCTGTGGGTCACTCAACTCTAGGACTCTATCCCTGATAGGATAGCTTCACTTTTACTAACATGGGGGTGCCTCTAGTTCTCTGGCAGTATCAGCCTCTGAGACTGAATGGAAACACCTTAGAGAGATCAGCCTGTGTAAGGAAGATAATTAGGAGATTTTAAACCCTTCCTGTACAATTTTTCCACAAGACAGGGCATTCTATTCTGGTTGAACATAAATCAAAAAATATCTTTGTTCTGAAAAGGACAGAGAGAGAAGCCATATTTCTGTGTGACTGAGAAAACTACATTTTCTTGTCACATTAAGGCTAAGACAAACATTGTGTTCATATGGTTTTGTTCCTACCTGATACTAAAGGACACAGTTATATAGCATGTTATGCTTCATTTTGATAATTAACTCATTGTTTTCCACTTTTCTTCTCAAAAGACAAAACATCGTGAGGAACTCCTATGTCCAGTGTGCACTATTTTGCATAGTAATAACCAACACACAAAATTATGAACTAATACATATGAACGCACCCCAGAAATACACATCTGCCAATTTGATGTCTTGAATGTATTCAGAATAATCACTTTCTTAGTTTTGTTGTGTTACTGGGCTTAGAAATGGAGATAATGTTCATGTATTTTCATTTGCAACTTTTCATGAAAGCAGTTTTCGGGTGGGTATACAGAGTTCTTTCTGGATGGTGTTACTCTCAGTGTAAATCATCTGGTGGTCATCCAAAGCTTATCATTATTTTATGCAAATAGTTTCAAGAATACAATCAAGAGAGAGTAACCCCCAGACTTCTCAGTTCCTAACTCAGAAGAAATGGGGGATGTTACACAACTTCTTCATCACTTTCTACAGGCCAGCATTTCTCTTCCGCACGTATGTGTAATCTTGTTGGATCACCTTCTTCAAGTGTGTTCATTCACCGTGATGGTTTTGGACTTCCCATTCCTTCATTAACCAGATTACAAAAGACCTTTTTGCCATGAATTTGCTTAGCTCAGCAGAGAGGAGTTCTCTTCCCATGAAAATCAAAACATGGGAGAAAATACACTGTTTGACTGCATTTTTCCAACATAAATGCTCTCTAGAGTTGGATCCTAAAAACAGACTCTAGTAACACTGACAAACATAAGTAAGAAATATCAGTAGTGAAGTTCAGGTACTTGTAGGTGACACCTCCTCTTCTACTCAAGTTTCAAAGTCCTTTAGAAGTAAAACTTTTTTTCCTGTGTATGCTTGTGGTCACTGGGAGGCTTCAGTAGAAAGGTGAGCATTTTATGTATATTTTCAGGGTAGCATACAATTCCATAGTAGCATACTAGTCAATTAAAGACTCCATTTACTATACATCATTTTAGTAGCTGCACACTTTTTTCCTCTATGGCTAGGAGGTGTGAGCTACTCATTTTCCACAGAAGCCCTAGACAGTCTGTTAAAGTAGTAGTGTAGATGTTGACTTCAAATCATAATGTACACACAGATATTTCAGAAAGACAGAATTTTCTGTGCAGATAGCTCTAATTCCAGGTGGAAATAATTGTTTCTGTATGAAAAGGTTAGCCAAAAGACTTGTCTATGCTTGTGAAACAGATACCATCCTGATTAAAAAAAAAAAAAAAAATTACCCTGACAGGAATTTTATATTATTACTGTTTTTCTGTTTTTAAACCTTCTGCAGTCAGGTAGAAAATCTCTTTGAATATTAGTTATGTTTCTTTCCACGCACCTAAATGTCTGTGAGGTGCAATTTAGCAGTTCACTGCTCAGCCACTTCCAATCCAGATTTCCTAGCACTGAGTCAGTAACCTAGAGCAGGCAAGTTCTCTCTTACCCATTCACAGGTATATGAAAGAAAAAAGAGGTACTTTCAAGGCAAAATCCTCAAGGACAGAATTTAAATGAAGGGCAAAGCATTTTGTCACTTTTCAAATAATGATCAGGGCTTTTCCTCATGTTTAAATATGTTTATTTCATATCAGTACCTATTCCGGAAATAAAATGTGAAGTGGGTTAGAAATATGGTATTATATAAACACAGGTTAGGTACTATATGTCTCTGAAAGGCTGAAATTAGAAATGTTAAATTAGAAATGTAACAGAACATTTCAATAGACATAAATCCTGGCTTTTAAAATGATAGCTAGACCTCACTCTTTTTGCTTACTGTAGCAGAAACAAGCTACTACTGCAGAGCTTAGAGAACTGGATGGCGAGAATTTGATTGCAAGAAGGTACTACTTCATAAGGAGATATTCTCTTCTACTAGGGAAATCCGCACTGTGCTTTGGGTTTTCTGAAATAGTTGCTTGAAGGTAGCTGTGCGAGACTTCACTGGATTTACTACTTATCAATTGTTTTAATGCAGTCAGCTATGGAAATGTATTAAACATTTGTATCAAGAAACCTATTATTTAATATTTTGTTCCAGTGAATCTAAGTGAATAATCAGAATGGAAAGACCCTGATTTATGCTGTCACATCACTGTTGCATTTTTTTTCATGTTGTGCAGCAGAGAGAAAAAGAACAGAAATAAATTCTGTGATTTCTCAGCACTGGTTACATTAATTAACACTTCACAGTGTGAACTACAGTGCACCCCCACAGATGCTTCTGTGTCTCATTATTTTCATTATCCAGCATTCAGTTGGGCTTCACAACATAGCATACAAAGATTACAATGTTAATTTTTAAATGAAACCCAAAGGCAAGTTTAATTTTAAGCAGTATTAATTTTCATGCTGAAAGACTTCAGTGGCTTGTCTGATGCAAGGATATTGATATTAAATTTGCTATTTAATAAAGACTGATGAACAAATGGAGGGAAGTTTGTCAATGAAGGTTTGTCAGTTTTACTTCCTTTCCTCACAAGTTAATGACATTTGCTTCATAGACCGTCCCTAATGATGCAAAGGAGATCTGGAATTGCACAAGTTGCTGCTGCTGTCTTAGTTCAGCAGTATTAGGCAATCATACAAGTGTGGCACATTAGAAAGAGATGAGCAAGACTTACTGAAATAAAATACAAAGTAGGCAATTTGTTAAATTAAATGAAAGGTTGCCTACGTGCAATTTTTTAATTTTTTTTTTTCTTTTTGTGGATGAGTCACACTTCATGAGAAGTTCCACATTTCAGATGCAGCACAAAAAAATCACAACAGGAATGACATGGAAGCAGTCCACTCCATGTCAGCTGAACTTGAAAGACCATAAAGGTTGCCAATGCCTCTCCTGCTCCAATCACAATACCTCCAGAATATGTATTTAGATTAAAATCACAGTCATGAAAAACCTTTGGCTTTTTCAGTTTAGGCCTTTGACAAGACCAATGATACAAAGACTATACTGAGGTAAGTTTGCTTTAGCTGGACCAAAAAAGAAACCAAAACCACTAATAAAATTAACCATAATTAGGTCCTATGTCCATAAGCAAAATTAAAGTGTTTAACTTATTTTCTCTTACTCTGTATACCTCCAAATCAAACTATCAGTGGGGGAAGAAAGGATAACTGCTCCCATGTGAACTTAATCCTAGACAGTTGAAATCTCATATGAATTTATTCCATTGAGTATATCCAGTTTTGGCCATAACTCCAGAAAGAACATTTGTGAGTTTCTGATGTCCTCAAATACAGATTAAAACTATGTCTCTAACATCCCTTAGGGCAGATAAAAAACTTATTTTAGAGCTCATTTGATTGATCTTCAATAAAACTAATATTCTGTCTGTGTGCTATACATACTTTGATTGCCATTACTTTCCTCTAGTTAGGTAAGATAAGAAGATATAAAAGCAAGCCTTTGGATTGAGATTGTATCACAAAGTAAATGTTTCAGAAGTAACTGTACGAGTTCAGCTGTTCTTTCAGGAAGGCCTACTAAACACCATGTCTAGTGCTAGACTCATAAAAATAGATGGCAAGGTATTGCAAACACTCCAAGGGACATTACAATATCATATTTTGGTCTTTAATAAATAATTTTCCCACAGACCTGTGACTGCAGTTTTACCAGTGACAGTGGGAATTATTCACTGATATCAGTGCCTGGAATGTGGCTCACTGCTAGCATAATATTTGCTTTCACATTGCTTCCAAAAATGGAGGGGATATTACAGATTTTCCTATCAAGCTTTAGTATATGTTGTCTATTTATTTGTATATAAATTAATTTTGTTACTCTAATCATATAAACTGCTCCTATAATGTCTTTTTTAATATAATTTCTTTAAAGAGGCAGTCACATAGGTTTCTCCCTAGTAAACTCAGAGGACCTGTAAATAAGATGCAATACGACAGTTTACGTCTGTAAATCAGTTTATGACCAGATCATAAAATTAGAATAAAATGAACTTCTCGTCTGAAAGGATAGAAATGTTGATGGTTGTTTTCCCACCCTTAATTATATTGCACACAGTTAACTCAATCCAGCTATTATGTTACACACTAACTGCTTTCAGACCCTTCCAGAATAAAGATGTTCAAGTAATTAAGAAGAAAATAGGCTCATTTACCCCTGTTTAGGCTGTTCTCATCTTACTGGAACCCCATACATTTTGTGAATGTGAGATAGCTCGTGCACGTGAGCCTCAGATAGTGGCTATATGCTAGAAGTGTGGAAAGGCAACACTTTAAGCTCTTGGGTGGCAGAGATAAGAACCAGACAGGTCTTATACAATGTACTACTATGGAGATAAAATGTCACAAGACTGTTGCACAATTTCTGAATAATAGGAAATTAAGGTATGCAGATACCTTGCACAAAGAAAAAAATGAAAGATGGATAGATCCAAGGAAGTTTAAAAATAGGAAATCAGACTTTTTTCCCTTCCTGTATGAAAGGAAAGTTCCCTGATGCTGAGGTTATTCATTACACCAGGACAGAAGCAATTTGTTCAACTATAGCTCAGGTACAGTCAGCAGTTTCATTATAAATCCTTTTCTAAGAATTCTAAAGCCTGACTGTAATATTTTTTTCAGGCCTGAAACATTTCCTTAAAGATCTCTCCCTGAGCATCAAAAAATACACTATATATAACTATTTTTTCATTTTCTGGTTAAAAAAAAAAAAAAAAATGACAGCACTTCGCAGCATCCAGAGGGTTTCCTTCAATCATTCTTCTCAATTTGTATCAGCTGACACATGTTTTTCCTTACTGGGTTGCCCAATGCCTTTGTTTTTCCAGACATGTTTAGAAGCAGCAAGGATCAGTTGAACTATCCTCTGTCCAATCAGCCTACTTTCCCCTCTCCCTCCTCTCTCTCACAACTTCAAGCTCTTGTAAGCATGTAGCTCTATGATGTGTGTGGTCACTCAGCTTCTGTTTTTAAAAATTCATAAGCAGCTGAGTTTATTCTGGTAACAGCCTGTAGCTTTCTCAAGTTAATATTCAAAGTTATGCTTGCAAAGCTCTCGGTGTGTTTTTCCCTCTCTGCCATGCCAGTGAATCTCAAAGACAGTACAGACTGGTAGTAATAAGGTGATCCCATTGAGAGGGTCTTGGACATGATGGAGAGGTGGGCCACTGCCAACCTCATGGAGTTCAACAAGGCCAAGTGCAAGGTCCTGCACCTGGGTCGGGGCAATCCCAAGCACAAGTACAAGCTGGGTGGAGAACGGATGGAGAGCAGCCCTGAGGAGAAGGACTTGGGGGTACTGGGGGATGAAAATCTGGACATGAGCCGGCCGTGTGCGCTGGCAGCCCAGAAAGCCAACCGTATCCTGGGCTGT
>NW_010273712.1:47508-124223 GCF_000690775.1 Eurypyga helias
GCTGGATGAGGCTTGGAGCAACCTGGTCTAGTGGAAGGTGTCCCTGCCCATTGCAGAGGGGTTGGAACTGGATGGTCTTTAAAGTCCCTTCAAACCTAAACTATTCTATGATTCTATGAAATCTTGTCTTCCCACAGTTTGACGTTTAGAGCCCTTAACATTTTTTTTTTCTCCTTTGAACATCTTTTTGGACCTAGAGTAATTTAGAATTTTGCCCATCTAGAAAAGTTGACAGAAATTATTCCTAAACTTCCTTTATTCCCCCTTTCTTTTTTCTACAGCTCCTATCTAAACCTTCCCCAGACAAGTTTGTCATTTGCTTTTGTCTCACATGTTTTAAGAAACATAGCACACCGTTTTAACATCCTCTCTGGTAACTCTGTAGTCCATGGGTATCATCAGGTAACTTGCTGGTTTTCAACTGAGGGGGATTTATTCATATATTCTATTTTCCCTTGCTTTATTGAAAAGCAGCCATAGTACAGTATGCAATTTCACCAAGAACACCACCAAAAGGAATGTGTCAGTGTAAAGACTAGGTCTTAAAAATTTGTCCGCATAGCTGCCCAGTGGACTACTGCTTTATCTTGCTATAGTTCCTGTGGCAATGGAGTCCTGCATTATAATGAAATTTTCCTACAGTACATTTTCCATTTCTTGTGAGTCCTTCCTCTCTTTTTGGCTTTACATACTTCCTTTCTATTTTCATACCTTAGTCAGCTAATGGAAACCAAGATTATGTGCATTATTAGGACACATATTTTGGTGATGTTAAAAGTGTAGGTATTGCTTTCTGAAACTTTAAATTAAAAATTTTTCACTGCAATTACTTTCAACAGATTATTGCTTTAACTTGTATAAGAACTAAACAGATTTAAAATTAATTAGTTTCCAAGCAGCTCAGAAATTAGTGTGGGATTTTTCAGTCAATGAAATAAAATGGCACAGAAACATGATCTATTTAAGAAGAGACATTCTAGCTAAAGTTATTTAAATTATAGAACCACTCAGTATCACATGATGATATACTACAGTAGAACATTTTGTGCACTCTTTCATAGAAATGTTAACATTAAAATACATTTCACCTCTACAAATAGCCCAGGCATAAATAATTGGTCGTTAGCATCATTTCATAGCATTGGACAGTGCAGAATGGTAGAGGAAAACTTCAGATTGTTTATCACAGGTCTTATATTTGAATTAATATAAGGTACACATAATCTGTTCCTTTCTCTAAGAGCCACAAAACTGCAGCAAGTTGTATTATAACATCAGACATACTGAGAGATAGCAAGTGTACTGCAGTACCTTCTCAATATGCTGACCCCAAACTATATTTTCAATGAATCAGACTTCACTTTTCATTTCAAACTCCCCGAGGCCCACATAACTTTCAAAAATTAATTTGTTTCCTTGCTTTGCAAACTGATTTTCTTACAAAAGATCATTAAAAAACAATGTTTTGCCTCCTTCCGCAGTTCATAAAAATCTTATTCTCTGCTTCGGAAGCATAGCAAAGCTTGTGAGTAATTAAGTCACCCCTCCCTGTCTTTAATTGATGGCATTTTAAAACTAAACTCCAGAGGCATGAACTGTGTCAGTTGCTGATGCATTGAAGGGTTTGGCTAGTGTGCAGATTACCTCCACTACATTAAACTCCCTTAGCACTGCCAAGTATAGCATTAGAAAATTCCAGCGTGGGATCAGATTGGAATTCCTGACTTGTCCTGTCTGGGAGCTGAAGGCCAGGTGCCCTTTTTTGTTTGCTTGTTTTCATAGAAGGCAACTCTTCTGAATCACTACAAAACCATCTTTCTGTGACTTTTCAGGAGCTTTTAAACATCTACCCGGTAAATAGTAGAGAAGTGATGTAGTTACTTGGCAAAGCGCTTGCAAGTGCTTATGTGCACTTCAGAGGGGTGACATTCTGCAGAACTCACTGAGTTTCACTTCTTTGCTGGACTGTGAACCTGTTCCCTGGCCTCCATCCGTGGACGTGCTTTCCCTTGGGCTTAGTCGGTTTTGGTACCAATCCCGGCACGAACCACAAATGAAGTGAGTGTCTCTCACCTGCTTTGTATACTGGAAACTTGCAAAGCTGCGAATATCAGGCAATTTTGAAACATTATCTCAGGCTCAGTTTAAATGAACACAGTCTGGGATTCAGGCTTAACAGAGAGCACAAGGGAGTCTGATTACTTCTAGTCTGCATCAAATATTGCTCTGTGTGCAGACGCTGGAAGAGATTCACTGTATCAGTTACTTCTGTCAGCAAGTCCCAATGATAACTCTGTGCCATTTTCCTTCAGGTTACCTCATGTTTCCTCTCGGAAAACTTTAACTCCTTTCACTCCTCGCTCCAACTTCTGCTCAGAGACGGTTCTACTTGCTTTAACACATTCTCTTGAAGCAAACAATAAATATTGTTTTGCTTCTTAGGGTGTTGGCTCGTTTTTTGCAAGAACAAGGCAGAAGAGAGAGTAGTGATTGCTGATCATTATGCTTAGAGGAAGGGAGGCTGTGAGTGTTGCCAAATTTTTAGCACGTTACAACATTTTATCATGCTGGGAACATTTGATCATCTTATCCGTGGCAAACTTTCCATTGCCATACAAGTGCAATCCCAGTCTACTGAATACATGAGAATGACAGTGGTTTGCTGAAATACCTTTCAGATTACTCTTTTCCTTTTCTGCAGCAGTCATCTTGTTGTCTGATAGCATTATAAGAAAGGATATTTTTGTCACTATGAAATAGTGGCATTCATCTTTATAGTTTAGATACTTATTTTACTGTCTATTTTAAAAAATACTTTATGAAAAAATACAACATGTGTGCAAGATAGGGAAAAAGAACATAATCTGTGTCTTCACCTATTAACATAAGACAAAGCGACTTACGCATCTTATAATTCAGCCTACTCTGACTAATAGCAATCTGGACAATTGGAAGTCAGTGGAAAGTTACGATCTTCATTTGTAGGAATCAAGACACAAAATTTGAAAAACAGAAGAAATAAAAAGAAGGAAAAAAAAACCCTGTGTAAAAATACAATTAAAGGAAAGAATAATAAAAAGAAGTTAACAGAACAAATTAACTGCTACCAAGCTGCAATATGCACAGACTCCTCTATGTCAGCTGTATCCTAAGTATTTCTGCAAGCATTAATTACTGTCTAAAAAAAGAAAAAAGAAAGAAGAAGAAGAAGTCAAGGGACAGCCAGCATTAGATACTAAATTTGTAAAAACCTAACCTCTTGCAACCATCTCCAGCTGTACATGAGCAAGAGCTTTGGCATTGCTTCAGTTATTTCTCTTTCTTTTTTCCATTGTCTCCTCTTAGCCTGCCATTCTGTCAATACCTTTTTAGTAAACAAACTCCAGAGAACAAGAGTTCATGAATATAAAGTGGAGAACAACTGGGTTAAGTAACAATAGGTAACAATTTTGCAGAAAGAACCTGGGAAATTAAGATCATTATGCATTTTGAGCTGAACATGGATCAAAATTTGCTCTCCCATGCAAATAAAGCAACCTTATTTGTTTATATGAACTTAAGTCTTAGGAAATACTTTGCTTTATTCAGCATGGGGAAGACTGCTAGGTGACTGTGGCAACCTTTGGGTGATGCAAAGAGCCAGGAAGAAAAAGCTTGGAAAACATGACTTACATGAACAATACCATTTTTAAAGGTTCTTAATTAGTGCAAGAAGACTAAGAAGAGTATAGCAATATTTGAATACTTAATTTGAATACTGCTTTTGATCAGCTATCTGGTCTACCTGTCTATGATGGAGGGGACAAGAATAGCCTTAAACCAGTACTCAGGGACAGTATTTGGAGGTGTTTTCATCAGAAAGATGAAGGAAACCCTTAACTTTGTTGTCTGGGAGAACTGCCGAGTCAATAATACTGAGTATGAAAAATCCTTAAGAAGCTTTCAGAAGTTAAGCCAGGAGACTGTCAGGAAACTCAGGAGAGCAGTTACTTGTTTGATAAACCAAATGACCTTCCTTCTCATCCAGCACTACCTGTCTCTGCCAGCACTGTTAATCCTGTATTTTGCACTGGTCATTACAAATGCATGTTCAAAATCCTGCTTAATGTGTAAGGTCTTTTGCAGGGTCTTTGCTACCTGCTTAGCATGTGAGAACAAGTGTTTACTTTCTCCTGCCTTGCATCTAGGAGACCCCCAGAAGTTCCTACATGGACACTGGGCAGAGGGGCTTCTCTTGCTGACTCAGTACTTCCTGCCTGTGGCAAAATGCTCCCTTCCTTTCTCATTATGTCCTGTCTGGGTCTCGTCCTTCTAGGAATAGGAATATGACATAATTATGTGCTTTTACTGGATGTCTCAGCAGAACCATGCTTTCAGCTTTAAACTGGTGTTACTGTTTCTTGGTAGAGCTAATGTGCTAAAGCATGGAAGAAACATAGGCTCCCATAGAGTGTAACACTTGTTAGTCTGGCAGTATTAGTGAAATAATTGAAACTAGTTCTCTCTCAATAATCAGCGAAGCCTAAGTATAATGAATCAAAGTTAAATTAAAAATGCAAAATGAATTGAAAATGTAAGCAACCTGAATTGGATGACATTTTCCTTATATTAGTTTTAAGGAACTCTCTGAGATACCAGAGAGAGAGATGCTACCATATGTGTGTGCACTGTTATGTGTGTACACATATTTTACAGAATCTTGTGTTATGCTGTTACTTAGCCTGCCTCTTCTGCAACAAATGATAATAATCCTACTATCCTAGTGTGGGAACAGTATTGAGAATCACAAACCACTGAAAATAATGAATTAGTATTTCAAAAATCATTAGTTTGCAGTACATAGAAATTATTTAAAAGTTAATTATTGAAGTTTTTTGCACTTGTTAATGCGGCCAGTTTTCTGACTTTTCTTTTAAACTGGAAAATTATAAACTTAGTCATTTAATGAAGGCTGAGATTTATGCCTCATCAAATCTGTAGGAACAAGACTCTGAAAGAAATATCCCAGAACACTTAACAATCACAAGAGATGGAATATTTCTGTCACTTTTTTTCTGATAAAAATAGTACAACGCTGTAGAGAATTCCTTTAAACAAGATCAACTCTTGGCTTGATATTTTTTTCCCACATAGTTAAAGCACATTAATCTGATTGTCATCTATACTTAAGACCCCTTTTATACCTCTTGAGAAGTGTGTACAAGGACTTAGACATGAGTAGAGATTTATTTTATGACCATTTTAATATTTCTTTTCTCTGTCAGGATAAGATAAAGGGTTTAAAAGGGGAAGTTCATTTTCCTAAGAAGAAAATAATCTGTTCTTAACACTAACATTATCCTTTAGTTTGAGGTTTAGTTTTAGGTTTGAGGAAAAGTGAAAGGGATTTGGGGGACTTCCCTGGCAATTCTGCCATCCAGAGATGGCTTGTCCTGAGATTTTGGGGATTTTTTTTGTTTGTTTTCTGTTCCCAAAAGTTTTATTCAAATATAGCTGAGATACTTTTTCCTAAGATTCTCTGCAGCTTCTCTGGATAATGTTTTGGGTTTTGTTCTTCAGGGTTTGTGTTTTGTAGTTGTAGTTTTGTTGTTGTTTTTCAAATATGGACTAATTCTTGCTTTTTCTCAACATCTTGTTATCTGTCATAATATTTTACACCATATATTGCAAGGTGTATATCTTATATGTGTTTCTTGAGTGCCATATCCTCTTTCTTGTTTTTCACTTTTCCGTAAGTACTGAAAAAATATGCATGCCACGTGAATAAGAGACAGACCTGACATCTAAGATGCTTTTCTAAGTGTACATGCTTTGTTGTTGTTGTTGTTGTGGCTGTTTGACTCTATTTCTGGTGTTACAGGAGAACACGTAATTTATGTGGATGAAATACTTAATAAATAATAGTTTAAACTTGCTGATGGTATCCCAAATATTTGAAGGTATTAAGATGAAAGAATTTATAATTAACACATTTTCTTTTTGTTTCAGTTTGGATAGACAGAAGTTATTATATCCAGTGGTGGAAAATTAGAATTAATTAGAGTTTTATCTTTTGTAAAGTTAATATTTTCAGTTTCCCAGGTTTACCTAAGCACTTCAAACTGTATTTTCCATTCCATTTTTAAATGTGTAAGTGCTGCAGAACAATGAAACACATCCTTTTTCTAGCTTTTGCAAGGGAGTTTAGAGCCTATGACACTGTGATGACTCCAGAGCTGCTTTCTCAAAGAGAGATGATAAATTGTGTTAATTATAACAAATGTCAGTTGTTGAAATGATTTATTGCAAGAACGATGATTGGTTGGTTATGCACTGTAGAGTGGAGGCCATGCAAGACTGTTTCATATGAACACAAGCACACTCTAGTCACAATCCCAGAAACAAATTTAGCTATAATAGCTTTGTAGACCGATTGATACAGTAGTACAGGCAACTAATTAACATACTGCTATAGTAAGCTTCATGTCTGTTTAGGTAAAGTAAATGGGAACCAGAGCAACATTACATTTTAAGGAATTTTTCAAGTTTTTAAGTTTTAAATACCTATGCTTACTGTGCTTCCTCCCAGTGCAAGCAACTGACATTTAATATGCTGTGCCTGTTTTAAAAAATACATATATACATATGATATGTAAAACTGTACTTAAAAAAAAAAAATCGATAAGCATTTCGTTGGTTCCTGTATTGGTTTTTTCTTAAACTAAGGGGTTTTTTCTTAAGCTAAAGATTTTTTTCAAAAGGAAAACAACTTTCTTAACAGGCTTTTGGTTGATATTAATAAGTTATTAATTTCCTTTTACTTGGAAAATAGGAAATGTTATTTGGCGTGTGTTTCAGGCTGTATTTAGTGTTGTTTGAGGTTAATCTTACTTCCTTGAAGAGAAAACATGATAAAATTGTGTACAGAAGGGCAATAGAAAGAACTTGAATGACATAATTTTTTTTTTTTTCATTTACTTATGATACAGCTTTGCTGCTGAAGAAAAACAGAATCAAAACATTGTCAAAGCATATCAACTAGGTGGAGGCCCAGCACATTTTTACGAATATCCAGCTTCATTGTGTTTAGCTACCTTTTCACTCCTAATCTCAGAGGTGTTGCGAAAGTAAGGTGTCAGCTACCCAAGCAAGTTTTTTCCAGCAGAAGGCAACATCTGAACAAAAATATGAGACTTTTTAAAATGAAGATGAGGAATAAGGAAGTAAGCAGATGCAAATGTGCATTAGTGCCCAAAATTCTTTCTTAGAGGTGATGAAGAATCTTTGATTCAGTCTATTCAGAATAGGTTTCAGTAAGTGGATGGCAAATGCCTAGTTACTGCCAGATGGATATTAATGCCCCCTGTGATTAAGGGCATGGTGACTATAAGAAGGAACCCATTGTTTCAATTTACCTGAATGTCCTGTACCAATGTCTCTTATTTTACCTGTCATTCAGATGTAATTTACAGCACATCATGACTTTCTAAACATCAGGACCCAGTACATGTGATGCCATAATATATCCAGGTATTTCTCAAGAAAGGCATGGATTTTCTGCAGGTCCTGTATGAATTCACACAACATGAAAATATCAGATAGCTCTAAAATGTTATTAAATTCCTCTGTTTTGATACCTGAATGTCTCCCATAACTTCCATTCTTTCATGGGCGTAAGTGCCATACAGT
Source organism: Eurypyga helias (assembly GCF_000690775.1). Lineage (NCBI taxonomy): Eukaryota > Metazoa > Chordata > Aves > Eurypygiformes > Eurypygidae > Eurypyga > Eurypyga helias. The sequence goes on from NW_010273712.1 coordinate 55,177, forward strand.
TTTTCAGCTGGATTAGTGGTAGTTTTGCTTCAGCAGAGTCAGGTTTTCTATCATCTCCATCCTTTTGCTGATTTCTATGAACAGCATTTTACAAGAAGGTCAGTTGGGTCTTCATCAGAGAGAAAGCTACTAAGTGTAAACCTGTATATGACCTTCACCTGCAGGGTACACTACTGGCTACAAGTTCAACCCTGGAATTGGCAACGCAAGATACGGATTTTTGTGAACTATTCTGAGACCTCAAAAAAAGAGAAACATGAGGAATAACTTAAGGATTTTATTCACAGACTTTAATAAATTGAAGCTGATTAATCTCTCTGCCCATATGAATGAAAAGGTACAGTTTGGATGGCTTTGGCTAACATTAAATGTGACTTCTTCCTTTTTCTTCATCTTACAGAAATCTTTTCAAACACTGTTTTTGGAGAGAGATTTCAGAGAGAAGAGTAGAACAAAGACAAATCTATCTTATCTACAGCATGAAAGGCAGAAAATTTGTTTTAGTCTTATCGTTTGGGTCCTCTTTTCTTTGTGGATATTGGACTAGACAAAGAAGAGGACAGAAGCTTATGGGTTACTAGATAGATTACTTACATGTAGTATTCATACTCTGCTGAAAATAGCTTAAGCAAAGGAATTCTTGACCTTAACATTTCTTTTACTAAATATTTAATGAATATTGATGGGAATGAAAATTATCCTCATTTTTATAGGGTTCAAGATAATCTAGGGATATGATCTAGTTTTCTTTTTTCTACAGTGCCAGGAATAGTTAGAATAAAGAAGTAGCAAAAATTTTCTCTCCAACACCCAAATTCCCAGTTGCCTGTTATTTCCAAAAAGGCTTTAGATGGCCATTAGCATTTCACAAAACTCACCTTCTGTTCTGAGATAATTTATTTCTTGTTAGGATAGTAACTCATACTAATTAAGACAAACTGTTGCTAATTAATTGAAACCTGGCATTTGTAGACTGAGTTCTCAATGTCTGCAAAGAACATGGGAATCAGAGTCAGATAAATGTTATTTATTTTGCAATTGTCTGATTTAAATTCCTGGATATGCATTACTCATATGCATATTTATGTAAAAAGTTATCAGAAATCCAGCAGTAAGTGAAAAAAATCACTCAATAACCCTTAATGTGGTTGAAAACTAGGGATTACGGGGACTACAACCACTAAAAAGCACTATCAGCTATGCAAACATGTCTGAGTAAAGTTCTTTTTGAGTTAATGATAGCTTTTATATGACAGTAAGAGAAGGGGACAGCTAAAATTACATAAAGGAAAGAGTCACAACAAATGGAGGTCATGATGAAATAACTTCTTACCACCTCCCCTTTGACCATTTGAAGCTTAACAAAGTATTTCAAGCTGAAGAACATATTTTGTGGTCTGCCAGAAAGGTTTGTTTTAACTCCATTTGATCCAAGTAATATCTCATTAGAGCTCTGTCATGGAATTAAGATTCATAAACCCTAACCCCTAAAATCAACATTGTTCAGGACAGGGCCTGGAGATTGAACTTATTGTTCAGAAAACAATAGCTAATCATTGCTTACATGCACATATCATAGTGACAACAAAAGGATGTGCACTTTTCAAATCCTACAGCTCATTTTTTTCAAGGTGCTTTATATGATTATAGTGACCTAGATGACACACTGTAGGTTTAGTGATGCTCTGTTAACATAAACCATCTTACAGCAGCACTCAGCACCTCTTTTTCTGTATTTCTTCTTACTTTTACTTTTTGCTGACCCAGTGAGTTAAAAACATCAAACTGTGTCAGCCCTCCAATAATTCAGACTGATGGGGCTAAGCAAGAACAAGAGCAAAGTGAGCTTGGCTTCAAAAAGGCAGCTTGAATTTCCTTCTCTAAAGCAAAGAGTTAAAGAAAAGCATTTGCCTGCCTGTGACACAGTTCCCTCTCTGGGTCTCTCCCGAGGCACGCACAAGTGGCTAAATCCGTGACGATATTTAAGGTTCTCTTTGAACTTGGACTCAAGTGAGTAAATGCCATTTCTCTGCTGCAGTGCCTACTTTTATAACCTGTCAGCAGTCTGCACTATCCCCAGAGAGTACTGAGGTTGTCAGACTGACCCTGCATGCAACGACCTCCCAAGTACGTTGGATGTTTGAGAATGTCTCTGGGCTTGCATTTCTCAAGCACAGGAAGCTACTCGGTGGCACTTCCCAGGGCCACAGGTCCTCCTCTGCCTTCCTCCCTGCTTACCCCCCTGATTAGGTAGACAGGGAGGCAGAGAACATGTAACTAAACTCCAAGAAGGGCCCTAGTTCCTGCAACACAAGGGAACATCATTATGACATGGTACAGTGACTGAAAAATAATATATTTGCAGCGTAGGCAGGGGAAGGGTTACTCAAGAGCACAGTGATGATCTCAAGATCAACCCTGCAGTGAGAAATTTGTATTTGGTCTATTTCCTAAGAAAATAGTTTGTTGATACAGTTCATGAATTAGCCGGAGCCTGTTTTATGTGAAGAATAGCAGAATTGATATGGGTCTGATGGAGCCACTGAGCACTGATGTTACAAGAGGCACTTTCTCCCCGTTTCCTTTGTTACAGAGGTTTAAGGAAAGGATATATCCATGATCTACTTCATCCACTTCAAGTGAAGCTGAACTCATGTTACCACTTAGTCTGCTGAACTCAGTACACAGCATGCAGGTTTCTTCATTTTAGTCTTCTCTAAGTGCTTCCTTTTCCAAGAATGTGCCATAGTGTCACTCATCTGGCCTAAGTCAATTCAGCTCTTTCACTCTATAGAATAGTTTGTTTTCTTATGGAGCCACAAAGAACTAGTTCTTTTACAAGTTAGATAAGCATGAATGAAGACAAGAAACTAAAGAAATCTTTGCTTGAATGGAGAAGTATGTACAGTGTTTGACGATGTTACTACAAATAGATATCAGCTCAGTCATCCTGGTAGCTAATGTCCACTGCGATGACTTTCAGAAAGAACTACACTTCTTTATGGTAGTAGTCTATTAATCATTCTGTGAACAAATCCCCTGCCCAAATATTAATAGAAGGTTGCCTGAATAGCGACACCAGCATCTAACCCCTTATTTTAAACAGTAAAATGAAGTAAAACACCACAAAGAAACAATGCTCAGTGTTTCTCTACACACATGCCAGATAAATAAATAATCTAAGGGATTTCTGAAGGCTTCTTACACTCAAAACTAGGGATTAGAGTTCAACCACATGTACCATAAATTAGTTATTACAACATGGAACAAATATATATTTATTTCAGAAACCAATTTACAAAGGAGATAAATATGGGCAGAACAAGATTTTATTATGCCAAGATAAAATTAATCATGAAGTGAGGTCTTTCATAAAACAAGTACAAAACCAGTCCCCCAAAACAAGTTCCATTAGAGAAATAAAAGAATGTCAGTAATACCTCATCCTGAATATATTGTAAATCTTTCATCTCATAGCAAAGAGGTGTTCCCCTTTTTGCTATGCAGGCTTTAGGCACCTTAAAAAAAAAAAAAAAGTTCATAAAATCTATTTCCATTCTTCTTTGCTTTTCTGGCCAATTGAAGTATTTCTTCCATGGTTTGTTTCCTTATGGTTTTTAACTCGAGTGGAAATGATGGTCTCTAAGTGAAAAAAATATCCCATTAAAGCTGACTAATACGTTTAGGGATCAGTATAGGCTTTCTGGCGTCTACTGTCAGTGTGGCAAAGTGTGCACCCTGCTGAAGGTAAGACATTTATGTGAGAAACAGTGGAAAAATGAGAATCTAAAGGATATTTTTTTGGCATCAACTGCTCATAAGATTCCATTAGTAATGAGCATGACCTCATGCAGGAGTGTAAGAGGTCGCATGCTTTCCATTACACCCTTGGGGTTCTTTTCCCAAGTGATGAGTAACTCCCATTTTTGCAGATGGCAGAACAGTTGCGCTCCTTTTGGTATACAGGGTTTGATTTTTTTAAAAAAATGCTACAAAAAATAGAACAAAAGTTTGCAGAACTCCAGCTAGGCATATTAAATTTGTAGGCACTCAGAGCAAGAGTATGCCTTTAGTTTAATAGTTCAAGAAACTGGAGTGCATGGAGTCAGGCCCAAGTACAGTTGCAGTTTTGCACTTACATTATGCAGCCTGACCCCTTGGGGTCATTTGCTACTGCTACCTCAGAAAGAGAAATGACAGCACAGGAAGTCTGTGGTCCCCCTTTAGCCCTTGTGTCCTAGTAAGGCGAATATCTGTCTGCAGATTGGAGAGGTTGCTCTGCTCTGTGGACGTGGCATAAAAACTTCAGTCCTGAGAGAACCTAAGGGGTTCTGTGACACGTGTGGGAGACCCCAGTCTGGTTTGTTGTCACCGGTTTGAATCAGCAACAGTCAAATCATCAATCTTTAGAATTTTTCTGTAATTTTGCTGTAATCCTACAAATGCTCTTATTAATGGCTTTGCAAATGTAACATATGGTAAATGGCACATGCAGCAGAAGTTGGAGAATTTAGTAAGCTAAATATAGCAAAATGAATGTGCCAGTGTTTGAAATAAGTAATGTAATTGTTTTTAAAAAAGATAACATCTTTTTAAGGATTCAAAAATACTGTCATAGTTTTCACCTTTAGCAGACTTTCAAATACAGGATCTCTATAATGTTAAATCCATGTTTTACGCCACTGAGTACTTTATAAATGAGTTATTTAACACAAGCATATATTTTTAAGTGATACTTTAAATCTACATAGCAAATATGAACCATAAAAAGGCATAAATTACTACTATTTTCTCTGGTTTAAAATATATTTTCCTGCAAATGTATTTGCAATTAGATCAGTTACTTAAAACAGGAACATAGGAGGACCATAGAATCCCAGTCATTCTGAGAAATGATTGCTGTGAAGAAGTAGTTCCCTTCTTATCTAAGATCTAAGTTATTTCTGCCAATAACTTTTTAATCTCCTCAAGATAAGGAGTAAATTGTTAAAAAGCAGAGCTAAAATTATCACCCAAGCCTAAAGGGAACAAAACAATTCTCGAAGAACTTGGTTTCCTGTATCCTCAGGTATCATAATCTAATTTAAATTTTTAAAATTTCAGCACTTCTTCTACATAACAATTTTATCTTAAATCATTGTGTTGTTCAAATATTACGCACATGTGGATTTTACAAAACATTTTACTATAGAGTTAAACACACATAACTGATAGTTCAATTCTAAAATACTGACATAAGTAGGTACCCCAAGTCTGTAGAGTGTATGGCTCAAAACTCCATAAGCAGCTCTTTTATAAATGCCTTTCTGCCTCAGAAGAATATAAACAGTGTTCGAGTTTTCAGTGCATCAAACTACCATTCTTCCTCAGAAGATTATATCTATTTCTGACATTTAAGAATTTGTTAATAAAAACATGTACTATACATGTATTAATCCTGATGCTGTCTAATTACGAGGATTCTGAATAAAACTTTGTGTTGTTATCAGGGCTGATTCCTTTTTAACAAATTCATGGGAGCTGAAACAGGTCTGTTTACAGACCTGAAAATGACACAGGGTTCTCAAATTAGCTACGGTCACTTGGCACATCTTTAGAGGTGACTTGCTGTTTTCAGTACTCATGCACCTGGCAGCAAACAATGCACAAAAGCAAGCAGTGCCTAGAACATTTATCATTATAAAACAGTCCTGAGACAGCTTTTCCAAAGATATACTTTTATTAATGGAGAGTCAAGGCAATAAAGAATAACCAGAATTAAAATCAACAGATGCTGAAGTAGAAGTAGAAACTTGCACATATATGTTTATTATTTATTAAAGATGAATTTTAAAGGTCACTCTGAAAAATAGAATAAAAGGTAGTTCAGGAAGGTATCCATTCAGTAATAATTATTTTCTCTAATAATCAGAGGTGAAGTCTTTCTCAAAAACTGACTGCTTTGCCTGGTTTTCATAAATAAAGTGACAGCTTAGTTCCAAACAACCTTTTTAGGTCTCGGTCTAGAAAAGAAGATTATCTTTCTAGATTTTTAGAGTTATGGGGATTTAGAGTATTCTTGTGAAGTGTTCTCATGTTAGTATTCATGCTTTTTGTTTCACTAGAATTGCAATCTCCAGAAAGCTCTATTGGGCACATTTCAGAGGGGCAAAATGCATGTAACCATCATGTTATCAGTTTCCATTGTAAAAGTAACAAGCATCAGCACTAGGGAAGGACTAACTCATCTGCTCCACTACCATTCCTATTGTAGGATCAACCACAACAAATCCACCAGAAAACCATCTTGGTGTTTGTGGGATGGTACCTTAGACAATAACAAGAAATAGTTTTATCTTTTACATCCTTTAGCAAAACTGCAGCAGAAGCTGGACCTAAAAAATTAAAAGTATTTATGGTGTATATGTATATATTTATAATGTCTTTGTTTTAATTATGAGTCTGGTGTGGGAAGCTAAGGGAAATTTTGGCAGGCTCTCAAGTGAAACCTTCAGGTGCTATCTCTAGGTCTTCAGGTGTTTTGAAATGTTAGTAACCTGCTCTTGTGATAGAGCCACCAAGAACATTTTTCCATTTTGATTCAACTAAAATTTAATTTTTCAGATGTATATACAAAGAAATTACAGGTATTTGTGTATATTGAAACCATTGTAAGACCATAAAATAAACATTAATCCTTGCTTTTTCTGTAATTAGGTAAAAGATGTATTTTTTCAAAGAAGAAGTTATTTCCTTTGAATACATGTTAAATGACAATGTCAACATTCTTTCCTCAAAGAATACTGTTGTATATTTTTAAAACAATATTTTTGCCTGAGCTGGCCTCTTTCTGCATACACTTTTAATTGGAAACAAAGAATGTAAAATCTGAATTATGTAATCTACCTTTAAATTATTTATTATAAATCTGGTTTTCAACTGAGAAGAAAATAATCTTTTCAAGATTGCTCTCACATACTTGCAATTCTTTATTTTTAATATAATATACATAGCATGATAACAGAAAGAAAAAACTGTGAGGGATTGTTGATAGTCTTTATTACTCTTTGATAGTCCTTATTACTCTCTTAGGGTAGATGAAGTCACACAGGTCTTTTGCCTAGTCAAAATAAATCCAGAATTTGAAGTAATTCACCAGAACAACCCTGATTTTTTTTTTTTTAATTGAATTCATCAGATTCTTTACTGCACAAACAGCAAAACCCAAACATAGTTATCTTACTTATTGTGTCCTGAAATTAAGCAATTATTATCTAGGCTATTAAGAATAACAGCCACCTCTACAGATCTTTTTCTCAGTCTTGTAGTGTTGAAACAAGAAAGATCGACACAGGTTTTGTAAATGGCAGGTACGGTGCTTAGAATTTTTTTCATCAAACAGCCTTTGGCAAAAAGAAAATTATAAAACTTTCTTAGATTAGAATTTTTAGGTGTCTAACAAATAGTACTGAATATATTTGCAGAAATGTTCGATATAATATGGTAAATACTTCATACTTTTATTCTGTTTGTGAGTAAATAAAGTAAGCAAATAAATATCGTCAATAGCATTATACTGCATTTGTTTCATGATTATGCAGTTCTGTCCAAAACTGATAATTACAAGGCAAACTGGTACATTTTTCAACCACATTCATGAGCTGAAGACAAAATGGTTGATGTTTAATCATCAAATTTCTTGATGTAACCTTTTTGAGGGAGATACGTGCACAGAGCTTACAGTCGTAATATGAATATGGATTGATTCAAATGGAAGGACATAAGGTGCCTAAAAAATCTAACAGGACAATCCAGTAGATAATTTTGGAGTGACAGTTATTAGCTCATAGACAGTTTTTTAGAAAAAAATATTCCAAACTGATCTGAAGATTAGTTTTGCATATCATCCACGATCTTGCAACAAAGAGAAAAAAAATTACAGTAACCTTTCATAATAATATATAGTGTTGAAGGATCAAAAAATGCACAGCTAAAACACTAGATGGTTTATGGGCTAGGATAAAATACAATTAATTATTTGTTACTTAACAAGAAATTTGGCTATGAACAAGCACTTTAAATAGCAAGATTAAAATGATCCTGTCATTGCAGGAAATTATAAAATGACTGTTTCCCAAAATTATGATGAAACCATAAGGACAAAAATTAAAATTAGATACAGTAAAAAAAACCCATAGTCAAATAATGTCTCATGCTTAAATTTGGGGAGTTAGGAAAATGGTTTCTAGGCAATTAAGAAATTAAGCTTAAGAACAGCTTTCAAATGTAAGAGGCAGGAAACAATTCCAGTGTAAGCAAGGTTTGAAAAGATTATGAATGTTAGCTTAAAAGTAGACACCTCCAGTATTGGGAGCCTGGTACCTAAGAGTTTCTTTCAGTTCTAGATTCCCATGTTAGTGCCTGTTAACATCCACCCATGTGATACAAGTGAATCTCATGCTATTTACATATACACACACATTCCCCTGCCCCTCTCTGCCTGTGTTTTTTAATTAGATGCTTAGGCTAAAATCTTTTAAAAGGCATTTTTCTTATAGCCTGCAGAGTTTTAAACATGTGTCAGTTTAAAAAAGAAGAAAACCTCTGCTGAAGAGCAGCCTATCTTTTGATCTTCAGCACATTCAATAGTAACGTTGCCCTTTCCTCCTCATAGATCACTGCCAGCTTTATTTCTACAGTCATACACATTCTTTGACCTGTGATAAAATTCAGTTTGACATATTACCCTGAGAGTGACAGTTCCTCAAACTATACTTTATACATCTATGCGGGAAGCAGAGAACACACTGTCCAATTCTATATCCATGAACATTTTTGCTTCATTCATTATATCTTTTATTTTTCTATATACTGTTGTACAAATGGAGTGCATTCTTCCATGTGAGTTATCTTTCTGAGAAGAGTTTTCATTACTTTTATTTGAAGTCTTTTCTTATTTGTCTGCTGGAATTACCTTCATTTTTGTGCAACAGTCTGTGTTTTCTTTTGCTTACTGTTAATATGATGTTATTTTTAACCTAAATCTCAGTAATTTGACCCATCTCTTGGCATTTGTGATGTTTCACATTTTCATAACAGCATAGTGCTTTACATAATAAATCAGTCAGTGCTGTATTTGTTTTCAAAAGCAATGAGAAGACAGATATTCTTTTTCTAACTACAGAATTAGAGGCATGAAATCTAGTTGGAGGCCAGTAACTAACAGTGTAGCCCAGGGGTCAATACTGACTGCAATCCAGTTCAACAGCCTCATTAATGAGCTGGATGATGGGGAAAAGTGTACCCTCATCAAGTTCACTGTTGATACAAAACTGGGAGGAGTGGCTGATATACCAGAGTGACGTGCTGGTGCCCAGAAAGACCTCAAGAGGCTTGAGAAATTGCCTGACAGGAACCTCAAGAATTTCAACAAGGAGAGTTGCAAAGTCCTGCACTTGGGGAGGAACAACACCCTGCACCAGTATATGCTGGGGGCCACCCAGCTCGAAAGCAGCGTGGCTGAAAAGGACCTGGAAGTCCTGGTTCCCAGGGCTTCAAGTTGAACATAAGCCAGCTAAGTGTCCTTGTGGCAAAGGTGGCTAATACTATCCTGCGCTGTGTGTAGGAGACTGTGTCCAGTTCCAGGCTCCCCAGTGCAAGAAATATGGGCATACTGGAGAGTCCAAGAAAGGGCCATGTAGGGGATTATGGGACTGGAGCATCTCACCTATCAGAAAAAACTGAGAGCTAGGCCTGTTTATCCTAGAGAAGAGAAGGCTAGACTAGAAAAGAGAAGGCTTGGGGGATTCAGTAGAATCTGATCAAGGTGTACACATATCTGATGGGAGGATGTAAAGAACTCAGAGCCAGGTCTTTTCAGTGGTACAGAGACAGGACTAGAGGAAGTGGGCACAAACTGAAAAACAGGACGTTCCATCTAAAAATAGTTTTTCACTGTGAGGGTGACTGTGCACTGGCAGAGAGGTGCACAGTCAGAGAGGCTGTGGAGTCTCTATCCTTGTAGATATTGAAAAGCCATCTGGACAAGGTCCCAGGCAGCCTCTTTACTTCATTCTCTTTACTCTATTTCCACAGGCAGGGATTAGGCCAATCAGCTTGTCATCTCCAGTGAATCAAAATGCTAAAGCTTTATTTTTCTATCCAACATGACTCTCAAACTGATGCCTGGAAAAGGGAAGACAGACGAATGTTTTGGTGCTGCTGTTGTACTCGCTTTTTGTTGAATTAGGAGTCTCCAGACAAGAGTTTTCTTCCATTTCCAAAATTTCCTTTTGAAACTCACTTCACTTCCCAGCCCAGCTCTTTGCACATTTTGCACCAGCCCCTACAAAGTCACAAAACCACCTACCGGCTTTCTATTAGCAGTATACTAGCTGGTTTCACTCCAAGAGAAAGGAGCTCTGTGGTATGATTCCACTGACTAAAAAGCCTAATTTTATTCTTTGATATTTCACATATCCAGGCAAAGGTAATTGGGGCAACATGGCTAGTATCCAACAACTCCACAGGCTCTTATAACCATCAGGACTTTTCTAGAGGTGTTTGCATGTTAGTTCCAACTCTTTGGTTTACACTTCAAATATTATGTTTTTCCTAATTTGTCATTTGTTTTGCCTTATTGTTAGCTTACTTTCTACCTGCCACTCAGTACTCGGAAGAGGAAAACCTTTCATTGTGAGGGTTCACATCAACACTCTAGTAATATTAAATAGGTCAATCTCATGCTCAATTTAAATTGATGTAGTTTAGCAAAACAAAGCAAAATTCTAATTGCTTAGAAGCAGGAGAAAAATCAGAGGATAAATTATCCTTTACAAGTTTAACTGTCTTAACCCCATTAAACAGAAGTAGTTTTTGAAGGTTATCACATCTGAAAAAAGTGATTAGGAAAACTATCTGACCTTATTGGAAAGGGAGAACAAAGCCCTTTAAGTGCACTGTAGTCATTACTTTATGTTTCAGTGTGACAAAATCCTAAGGAACTACAGTATGTTTTATCATGTCACTAGTAATTAGGAGAAAGATGATACTCTTACCTGCAGAAAGTCTTGAAAGACAGCAGAGCTATCATGGTTTCATGCAAGCTTCTCATCAGACACAGGAAGGATTGCAAAGCACCTACGGCAAATCATTTTAAAAATACTGTGGTTTAAAAAGTTATCTCCTTGCTGCAGTGCCCGGGAAGAAATCACATGGTGCTTCATAAACATAGGACTTGAATTTCTGACTAGGATGGGAAATTATTTTTTTATACATGTATATCCAGTCAGAGTAAATAGATTTCTACATTCCAGAAGAAAGAAATTATCTTTCCTGGAGAATTCAAATGGAGAAGACAAGAAAACATATTTTGCTAGTTATGGCAATATAATAAGACTTGTGATTTTCTACCTTTTCTTTAACCTGCCAATAGCTGCTGTTGTCTTGTAAACTTAGATTTAATTGTCTCTGATTGTGAGGCCTAGAAAACCTGATTGTCTATTCAGATTAATTACTTAGAGTTTCACCTGAAATATTTTAATTACCTTACATTATTATTATACTCGATACCTCACTTAGGAAAGAGGCTCTGTGCCTAGCAAGTGCAGGTTTCACCAGTTCTCAGGGGTTTCAGGGCTGGCTGAGTATTTTATGCAGGTGCAAAGAGGAGAGAAATGGACATGACAGTAAGATTTCTACAAAGATACATTTGTGACCATAAAATTATGAAATTATTTAATGCCTCTAATTAAGCAGTTGACCTGGAGAAGCTGTAAGATATTCATTGCCTGCGCTCAGACAGCATAAACAACATGCATTTTTATAGAATGTCCTTGGAAATTTATATAATATAAAATCTTTCTCATTTCCATTTTGAATGGTTTAATTTAGCAAGAGGGTTTCTGGGTTTTGAGTTAAGTGCACTCTAGAACTTCTAGTAGAGAAACTATTATTGTCTGTACAAAGTCATTAGGGTCATGATTGTTGTTGATATACTTTAATAAAGCAATACAACTGTAAGCCAGCATTTACTTCAGCATTTCATGGTCTAATTCTTCCTTATGGTACAGTGCTTTTTATTTTTATTATATTGTTACAAATAGGTTTAAAAGAAAAAATTGCTTTTCTTCCTCAACATCCAACTTGTAGGGTCTAGACCCTTCAGTGTATCTGGACCTAACCTTCAATTATGGATACAGACAATAACAAACTTATTGCAATGATTTTGTTTATCTCTGATTCCATATTTTCTCCCTTGCTTTCAGCATAATTTGAAATTCAGATCTAAAATATAAGATGTTAGTGGAAGAATAGCACATTTTGAACAATGGCCTTCCAATTCCTTTGTAAATAACACTTCACTAATGAGTGAAATATTGAACCTTTTTGTTTATAAACATAATACACTAGTATGCCTCAACTTGGATGCAGAGGAAGTTTTTGGGAGAGAGATGCCTTATTTCTACATCCTACTAGCACTGCTAGCAAAAGTAGTACCTAAAGGTAATGAAGACATTTGTTTCTGAGATGTGGTACCTTTGACCTTTGCAACACTGTAAGATATATGTAGTAATTATATGGAAATTGCAATCTTTCCTTTCCAAATTGCTTTCTTCAGACAGTTTTTGCCATTATGAAGGACACTCTGTAAAAGAGAATATACACAACTAAAGAATGAAAAGATCAGCCCACACAAATGTTAAATCACTAGCAAACAGCTAAGCTAAGCACTAATATATTCACCATCCTTGATGAGTGTCTGCTGGCCAGGCAGCCAGAGTCAGGTGAGAAAGTCAGGGTCTCTGACCTCCTGCCTCCTGATTCTCTGACTTTTTCAGTGGGATTTTTGTAAAGTTTCACATCAGTGTTTCTCCTTGTGAATCCTTGAGTTGCTAATACTGTCTCAGCAATTGTTCTTCTGTCTGTGCCTTTACTTGTTTTGCATATCTTTCTTTCACAGGCTTTCTCACAAGTTAACATCTATTAGTAAAACTGGGCCAAGGTCACAGAGCCATGTGGCACCAAACTAGGGCATAAATTACAGACATCAGAGCCCTAGAGAGGAGGGTTACAGAAAAATGGGGCACCTCTGAACCAGTTTTCAGAAAGGAAGACTATTGCCAACTCTGGGATCACTCTGCAAATTATAGGTAATTATAAATAATATATTCCTCAATTAAAAAAAATAATGTAGTGGCAGAATTCTGCACAACATTAAAAATGTTTTATTATGATCCTAGTAGGAAACTATTGTTTCATTTAGAGGAAAAGCTTGAATGTGTATTTAATATAGCTTCAGAAAATAGTGAATATCTTCACAGAAATTCCAAATTAAAGTTCTAGAAAACAAAAAATATTAATTTAAATGATCGCCTAACTCAAAAACTAAATGCAAAAATTTCTGGATAGGGAAAACATAAAAAGTTATAGTATTTCTATGGGTTTCATGAGGTTCTATCAGTTCAGCTAATGGTACATGAAATCACAGTGACTAACACAAGCCTCCAAATGGAAGCAAATAGGAAGCTTGATTGTTGAAGGGATAAGACAACATTGGTCAGCAGTCCTGCAACATTCTGGCTGATTATAATGTTTTACTTATTGGCTCTTAATGACTGTTCAAAATTCCTTAAAATTTACTGAGGATTTTTTTAAAGAAAAATTAGGTTCTACAATAACTATCCAATTCTTCGGCCAACTTAATTGCTTATTTTGCAATAGAAAAGTAAAAATACATTCTTACCTGTACTCTGGACACTAGTTTCCTTCAGCCTTGAAGGATACCAACACTATCACTAACTACTAGTCTGGACAGATTTTTTTGCTTACTTTTCACTACAGTTCCAAACAAGTTGTTTTCTAGAATCAGGAACTACAAAAAGAAAGATTTTGGCCATTCCCCAGTGTATGTACCAATGCAGTGAAAAACATTTCTGAGTTTCTCTGTACAAACTCTCTTGATAACTCTTTTTCTTTTTTTCAGTATTGAATCCTAACCTTGCAATATGTACCCTTAAAATTTTCATTTTGTGTCCTTTGTCCACAGATTTTGTCTGTGTTCCTTATTCCTTAGTGTTGCTATATTTATAGGTAGAGGTAATACATTTTTTAAAACAATTAACTTCTTAAATTTTTTTCATATTTACAGCCTAACAATTTGTAAAGGTCTGGCATAGATCAATAAAACTTTATGACAGCCTCTTGGGGAAAGATTTTCACGTGGCTTCATTTCTGAATACAGTCATCTTCTGACACGTTTACTGTTCTTTTGCAGTATTTTTCTACCAAAAATACTATTTAAATAATAATGTTAGACTTGTACATCCCATTGTATTCAGAGATATAAAAGGGAACAATAAACTTACTTTTCACAGGGACTCAAACATAGATAGGATGTTCATTTCTCTGCTATTCCAGGCCAAGAATCTTGTCTTTCTGTTTTTCTCAATCCTGTGGAAAGTGTGGGATTCAGATGACCTAGCTAAATATTGCTACACTACAGAAACCTTCCTATGGATGTTTTCAATGAGATGATTCTCAGCTAAGGTTTACCTAATTGTTTCTATTGCCTATGCAGACAGACTTAGATGTATAAGATAAAAAAATAAAAACTAAACTAATATATATTTATATAAAACAATAAATACATGTTTATATAAATCATTATCATGACATACCTTTCAAATCCCTATCATATGTCACACTTCTCATAGTATGTCCCTTTTAAAATATTTATTATGGAAATATTAGTCTGATATCTACAAATACCTGTACTAGATACACAATATAGGGTATAATTTAGTTTCTCTTCTTCCTAGTTTACAGAACTGCTTTGAAAATGTATATACTTGGTAACTTCCCAGTCAGCAATACTTTCCAAAATTATCGCTTAACACAAGCTTAAGTGTAATTGAACATAATGCAGTTAATAATCTTGAATAAAAAGATTTAGTATATGACTATGCTTCCTGTTGACACATGAGACTGTGTTATCATAATCATCTATTGACAGGAGATCATATAAAGATTTTAAGAATTTCTGTTTAGTAGTAAATATTCTAGCTTGATTTTAAAATACTTAAATAATTTTATCTGTGCTTTTATATGAAACCTATTTTTATTTCATGTTTAATATAAAAGCATAGATAAATGAAATAACAACGAAGAAAAAAATGTCACAGAAGCATAAACTGCAACAAAAATGCTAAATATTTTTCATTATATATCTGATTTTCCCAGAGTGCCAAGTCATATCTTAAACTCATGCCAATACACATCAGGAAATAAGCACATTATGGAGAAAAAGAACAGAATTTAGAAGTGATTCTTGTAGAGAATTAAAATCCAAATGCTAATTCAGATAGCTCTAAAAGTTTAGAAATAAAATTTTCTCTTTTTATACTTTTGCAAAGCATGCTTTTGTTACAGCTCAGGAGATTGAGATATTAACATTAAGGAAAAAGCTGTTAACTACAGGTTGGATTAAGTGATCTCTGCCTCAGTTTTAAACTTACTCCTGGTTATTTATGTTTACTGGTGCTTTCTGCATGTGGACAATTCATACTTTTGTGGTGGAACCATATTAATATATTAAGAAGTCCATGGCCATATAAGAAATTAATGTATGTAATGTGATGATAACTAGTAATGTCATAGTCCAAAATAATTGTTCTGAAAGGCTATGATATAATGAACAACTATCATAAGTGTCTGGCTCATGAAACTGAAAGTACTTAAAAAAGAGCATAATTCAAAAATTAAATGATCACGAGAACTGTTTCTGATTGTCCTAAGATACACAGGAGTTTTATTAGTTGAATTAGAAGTTACATAAAATAAAGGTTTGCTTGTTTTCAAAAGTATTTGCAATACTATGAAAATCATTTTGCTATATCACTAGTTTCTCTCCTATCAACAAGTGCTTTTATACACCTGTGTTTATAAGCAAGTAGATTGGCCCCTGTTGAAGCAGGAATTGAAGGTGTTTCAGTCTGGCAATTACCATGACAATGTTACTGAATACCTTTCACAGTGGCAAAGCAGAAAGGTTATTCGATTTGATCTGATGAGCTGACAGCGTGCTTATTCACAGTGTCACACAACAATGAAGTAGCACCTAGAATATTGGCTGATTGCTGCTTTGATGCACTTTCTTTCCTTTATTCCTTTTCCTTTTGTCCTTGTCCTTCTTTTCTGTATTACTCCATTGTCAGTGCAGAGTCACAAAACAGTCTTTCTCACCACACAGACTGACCACATGTTCAGTGGCTCAGCTCTACCTTTAAACTGGTGGAAGAAGTGCAGTGTTTCATTGTGTTTTTCTCCTCCCAAAAGTCAGTAGGACACTTACCAAAACGGTGGATATTTTAGTTCTTATTCTGTGGAAAATGTATAATACAATAAACTCTTGTGAACAAGGATACATTAAATTCCATAGCTTTCTCTGCTCTCCCAGTTGTTTCTAGGTTCTGAGCTAATTCCAGGTATCTGTGAGTACACTCTAGTGCAGAGTAAAGACACTTGGCATCCACATAATGAGCACAATAACTGTTGGCTACTCTGCAGTCTTCCTTTCTCTGCAGATACTATTATGATACATGAGAAACCTCAGTATAACTAAGCTACTTCGTGTACTCTATTTAAAAAAAAAAAAAAAAAAATCCTGAAGTTGTAATTCTCTCATTCTCACTGGTAAAAGTCAGATAAGTCACATTTTAAATGAACACGCTGCTTCATGCTCATTTCTGTGTTTTAAGTATTAAAAGTGAGGTTGTGTACTTGATATTGGTCGTAGTTAGAAAGCCTGTTCTCTAACACTGAGCATGAGAGTGAACAAATTAACTAGTGTGTCTAAGCAATGAATTCTGGTAGCTAAATATAAATATTTGAACAGCCTCCTGAATGCAAGTGCCATACCTACCTAAATAGAAGTATATACACATGCACTCCATCTGAGCACCTAAGCACTTAGCTCTTGCCTCAGCTCCATCACAAATCACAAATCAACTGGGAAAGGACTAAATGACACCTAAATTCATGGTAGGTACAATCCAGTAGTCATGCTCAGTCATGAATAAGCATTGAGTTTTCTCTGAGTCACAGCAGTTGCATTGGTTTCATTCAAAAACTTCCTGGGAAAAAATGAATCTGAGATTCAGATTGATTATTCTTCTTAGTACCAGGGGATTCAACAGCATAAAAGAATGTAATATAAGCTATAGACTAACTTGGAATGAGGACATGTTTCACTCAGCTAGGAAATACTCAAAGTTATCTAAGGTGATTTCAAACCATATGGCTTTTACCGTGGAAAATTTCTTTCTGCTGGGTGATGCTGTACAGAAGGAAGGCTACTATGTACTTGTGAAAAGTAGTCAAAAAGGATTCTTACGCTTCAAATTCTTCTTAAGAGCAAAAGTGAATACATTCTCTATATGTAGAACAGAATTTGGTTTTAGTCCAATTAATTTTTAAACTGCTTAATAGACTATTTAATGCTAACAACATAACTAAATTTGATATTCCAAGAAAACTCTTAGATGCCCCTAGTAACTATCCCTAATCTCGGGTGTGGTACACACATCTAAGAAATGTCCCTTGGGATGTGAAAGTCAACACTTTGTCCTCCCTTCAGAAGAAGAGGGGTGAAGGAGGTTGTGATAAACTGACAATGCCCTGCCGTCTCTGCTGAGAGGAGTATTAAGTCAATGGTAGAGGCTTTTTCCTCCTCTTACTAGGAGAGACTTGATGCTGATGTCAATGCTTTCTTTCTCTTTAATCTTGGGGTTTGCTTATGGTTATTCTTCTGTTTTCATGACACATTTTGGTTTCTTTTCATTGGTTCCAGGCTGAAGTTTGAAAGTTGCCCCTCAGTCTCTCCCATCCCTGTTACCTCAAGGAGTTGGATTTTGTTGCAGAGTGGTTGCCTGGGGCTGTCAGGCCTTCACCTGGAACACAGGGTGTTCCCTGAGCTCAGGCTGAAACAGGTCTGGCGGCAGCCACTGACAACTGCACAGCTGTTAAATCAAGCCCCAGTGGGCTTTAGGCTGAGGCAACTGCAGATAAGTCCTGAGAACCTGCACTACCAGGTCAGTACAAAACCTGGCTCCTTCTCCTGGAAGTGGCAAAAATCGTGTATTGGGCTCAAGGATGAAGAAAAGTCCTCAGACTTACACCTACGGTAAGCATCAATTCTCGTATATATAAGCATGTAAATGCTTTGCAGAAATCAATTACTTTGCTCTTACCATCTGGTACATGGGCAGGACACACCAAAGTGTTCATTAACTTTACATCATTCATTTTGGGATGAAAATCTAACTTCAGTGTAGAAAGCAAAGGTTCCACAGTTTATACTGGAGCGGATGCTAGCAACTTGAGGATAGGCTTAGGTCTTTACTCAAGGTGTAGGTTAGTGCAGTCAAAAATATATAAAGAATCTATTAAACACTCATCAGGTTCTTGTGAACCTTGAATTCAAGGTGTTGAACAGAAAAAAAATATAGGCAAAATATCTACATTCAGTGTAACGTAGTATTTGCTGTATTATATGGTACATAAATAGAGTTCCATTATGTTGCCTTTTTGGTGGTAATCCTGAACTACTTACAACATATTTGTATTCACACTGAAACAGCCATATTATTATTATTATTAGCTTTGTTTCAGTTCTAAAAAGTTTAGGAGATGGTGATACTTGTGATGTTCAGGAAGGAGCTCTTCCATTCCTGGAGTGATAATTCTCTTGTACCCATCTGGGTGCTACTATAATTTTATGAAGATTCTAATTTAGTTTAATTCACTTTTTTTTCACGTGTCAAACTAAAACTTTGTTTTTGATTCTAGTTCTACCAAAATAAAAGCAATAGAATATAACTCTAGTTTTCACTAAAATAAGAGGGTTTGGTAAACAGGATAATCCTCCCCTTCCCCCCCCACTGCCCTATTTTTTTTAGCTGCCAGTTATTTAGATCTGGAGTCCTTCCAAGAGTGAGAGTCATAGATGCATTGTGCTAAATTCAGTTGCAGCACACATTTCATCTTACTTTTCCCTATCTCCTAAGCTCTCATTTGAGGAAGAACAAGAAGTTTAATTAAATATGTATTGAAACTCTCCTCCACAACGTCAGCCCAGCATGATGATAAATGTGAGTGGCTTGCCAGCAATATGGCTGCTCCTTTAATCCCTCTCTATTTTTCAGCCGCCAAGAGAAAAGTCCCTCAATCTAATGTTTATAGACACTGTGTTGAGTGTATATAGACATTTTATGTTTGAAAGGATTAAAATTGTAAGATAGATGATGAAAAAAATGTACTGAAACAGCATTAACACAAAATAATACCAGTTAAATTATGTTACTCTGCTCTACAAATGGAAAATTACACATATATGTGATGAAGGTGAAACAGGTCTGTTGCCATGAATTCTGTGTTTTCTTGAGGAAAGGTCCCCACCAAAAGCAGTGTTGAAATAAACAGGAAAGTCATCTTATACCAAGTTTCAGAAGACTGCTTTCTAAACCTATGGATGTAGAAGTATGGTTTTCTTTTGAGTTCTTTTGTGCACGCTGTTAATTTTTTATTTTGTGGGGTCTTTAACAACTAGAGTAACGTATATCTCAGTTAGAGGCTCTTCATTTTCCCTTTCTATTTTGGACCAGTGTTTTTTCACATCTCAGAGCAGAAGCAGGATTTCACTGGAGAAGTTACGCTACATATGACTCTGTGCATCCATATGAGACACACAGATGACTTTCCTGACAATAAAAACTAGACATAGGATCTGATGATCTAAATGCTCTTTTCTTGCACCATGCGTGTCACTGTAGGATTACTGAGTCTTTTCCTTGAACAGTTCATAGTTAAATACATCAGTCCAATGCAGTTAATTTAACCATGTGGGTAGGCCAGCTGAATTAATGAGACACACACAGCAAATTTCCCCATTAGGAATAATTTGGCTCCTATGGTGCCATTCACAGGTGTATATTTACATCATGCATAGTACCTGCCAGGGAAATGCCTAATATACAATGAAACACAGTAACAAACAACACTGACAAACAACAGGAAAATGAGAGATTTTGAACAAACCAGTAATAACTGTGTATTATGTGACCTAGGTATGGCATCTGTTCATAGATATAAGCTATTTCAGTTATTGCATTTGGATCTATTGCACTGACACTGTTCAATAAAGTTGTTTTAATTAAAACTTAGTGGATTAGGTGCTGTTACTGATGACGAAATGAAAGTAAGTTTGTCCACATCCCCAGTCCTTAAAAGTTTGCATGTTCTTAAGCACAGAAACATAAGATGTCAAAGGAAATAATTTTGCATGACCAACTACCCAGATAGGAAGATATCCTAATTTGAAGATACAGCCCAAAGTTCAACTGCTTTATGTGAATTTTTATTTGTGAATTCAATGTTATATAAATTTAAAATATAATAATCATTGAACCTCTGCAGATTTGTAAGCTGTACTAAGTACTTGTGCAGAGCCACATCTGGGAAGTCCAGGAGGAAAGCATGGGAAAAAAGCATAGGAGGAAAGCCTCAGGTTCCTACCATCAGTGTCTGCTGATACTAAACTAAAAGCCTATCTGGCACTAATATCTGGAAACCTGGCCTACGTATTTACCTAGTCATGCAGTGGAGCAAATAGTCAAAACACCTCCCTTTTATGCACAAACTCTCTCACTGAAAAATTCTGCATGTAATCAAATATACCAGCATTAGAAAAGGTCAGCAATCAGGTACAATTCAACCACCTTAGAATGTTTTATGTACCTTTAAAATTATATATATAATTATACACATAATTATTGATGTTATATGTATATTTCTGTTTTAAAATATAAATCTGTATATATTTACATGTAAATATACATAAGAAGTAGGGAGATTTGTTCACTTGAAAATAATAAAACCTCCTTGTCATAGCCTTGAATATAATGAAATATCTTTCTTGTATCAGAGGAACTGACAACAGACTATAGTTTCACTAAAGGAAAGCTCAGTTTATTACAGTTTAGTCACTGGGGGAGGGGGTTTTTGTGTGTATAAATGGAATAAAGGATTTCAGAAGATACATTTTCCATACTGTGTTTTCACCTCTTGACCTTCATGTAGTTTACAACTTTTAATATTTATTTATTTGGTTGGAGATTCTTATCTACAATTAATCCATTAGAAAATTCAAATTCACATTTTATGTTTTCTTTCTAATAACTGAAACCACAATACTCTTAGACCAACTGCTGTTTCAAATATGGGTCTTATAAGTCTCACCCTGAAAGAGTATGAGAAAGGAAACTTCAGAGGAGTGGATGGCCTTTTCCATGCCTGTCTACCCCTTCTCACTTTCTTCTGCTCTCAAAGAATGGATAGGTCTGTTTTCAGAACAGATTAACTACTTCACTTTCTGCTTTTATGATCAAAAAGAACCTAAATGGCCGGTATAAACTGAATGCCTATGTTGTAGATGATATGATCAAGAACTAATTGAAGATCTGTCTGCTAATGTAAATGGGCATTAGGTCATTCCATCTAATCACTGCCAGCAAAACCTGCTCCCTTTTGTTAATCTCCATGCAGATATTAAACAGGACACATAAGTGTTTTCATACTAAAATATTTATTCTTCTGTAAAGTTATATTATTAATGTTACATGTATTATTTAACAACACTTTTACACACACAAAAAATGAAATATGAATGTTTATTTCCTTCACTTGGTAAGTACACACATCCTCAAAATACCAAAGAAAGCAATTATTTCAATGATTATACTATGCATTCCTTTCTTTAAAAATCTTACATATTACATAGTTAATCTTCACAACAGTTAACTATTCCCTGACCTGATCCTCTCTCACCAATTACAGGTCTATCTTTCTCCAGATTTCCGCCCTTTGTTTCCAGGGTCTTGGAAGGTTGGTCTTATCAGTGAAGACAGAGGTGAAGGCAGCATTCGGTACCTCAGCCTTTTCCATGTTCTGTGTCGCCAGGGCCCCTGCACCATTCCTCAGTGGGTCCGTAGTTTCCCTAGTCTTTCTTACTGCTTATGTACTTATGGAAGCCCTTCTTGTAGCCCTTCACATCTGTTGGCAGATCCAACTCCAGGTGGGCTTTGCTTTCCTAACTGCATCACTGCACACTTATATAGTGACTCTATATTCCTCCTGGGTTACCTGTCCCTGCCTCCACCTTCTGTACGTTCCATTTTTATGTTTGAGTTTTGCCAGAAACTCCTCATTCAGCTGTGCAGGCCTCCTGGAATTTTTGCTTGACTTCCTGATTTTTGAGGTGGATGGTTCTTGAGCTTGGAGGAGGGGATCTTCAAATACCTATCAACTTTCTTGGACTCTTCTTCTCTCTAGGGTCTTATCCCATCAGACCCTTTCAAGCAGATCACTGAATAGGCCTGGTGTCCTCAAGTCCAGCCTTGTGATCATGTTTTTTGAGCAGCTCCCTTGTCTCAGGGTCCTGAACTTCAACATCTCATAGTCACTGCAGGAAAGGCTGCCTTCAGCCTTCACATCCCTGATGAGTCCTTCTTTGCTTGTATATGTGAGGTCCAGCAGATCACCTCTCCTTGTTGGTTCCTCTGTCGCTTGTGTCAGGAAGTTATCAATGGCCTCCAGGAACCTCCTGGATTGCTTATTCCCTGCTGTATTGTTGTTGTAGCAGATATGGGGGTGGTTAAAGTCCCCCATGAGGACCAGGGCTTGTGAATGTGAGGCTACTTGTAACTGCCTGCAGAAGGTCTCATCTACCCTCCCCTCCTGGTCAGATGGTCTGTAGCAGATATGCAGTACAATGTCACTCATTCTGACCTTCTCCTTAATCCCCACCCAAGAGCTCCAGGCATTTCAGCCGCTCTCTCACATAAAGGGCAACTCCATCTCTTTTTCTTCTCAGCCTGTCCTTCCTCAAGAGCCTGTATCCTGCTGCAGCACTCCAGTTACGCAAGCTCTTCTACCATGTCTTCGTGATCCCAAGAAGATGGTAGCCATGCCGCTGCACACAGATCTCTGACTCTACTCACCACGCTGCATGTGTTAGTGTACAGGCACTTCAGAGAGACACCCCAGCATGCTGATTTCTTAGAAAGGGTCTGGGGGTTTCCCCACAGATGGTGTCTTTCAGGCACTCCCTTGCTTACATACAAATGTTGAGGTGACCCCACTTAAGCCCTGTTTTGCTGATTTTGCGTTACCTTTCATTCACATGACCCTCTTTTCTTGTCAACCCTGTCCATCACTCCCTCAACAGGGCTGCTGATGACTGTCCCCTCCCACACCATTCCTAAAGTCCTTCTTAGCTGGTCAGTCATCCTACTGGGAAAGATACTTTTGCCTGTCTACTGAGGTCCATCCTATCTCTTCCCAAAAAAACGTTCACTTGTAGAAGAAGCTTTCCTCTTGGTTCCAGGAAGCACCTGTTTCCAACCTGGCCATCCTCAGTTTCTACTCACCATTCTTCTAGAGACAGGTTCAGTAGCTGAGCTTGGCAGCAGGAACACTCTGTGATACCAGCTGCACAACTTTGTACCATACATAGATCTCCTTATTCTGCATACCAATGGCAGTGCTGCCTGCCTTTACTGGCTAATGAGAGTCACTGTGCATAGCTAACTTACATTAGGTAATAGGGCAATAGACCATATTGTTCTCATTATATTCTCATTTTTGTCATGTAAATGTACACTAACTGCCATTGAGAGTAAAAAACCAACAGGTCGGGTTTTTAAACTCCACTGTTTTATAGCTAGCTCCATTTGCACATAGGTAGAACTAAAATAACACCTAAAGCTTCAGATCATGAAATTTAGTAAGTAAAAAGCTAAAGAAAAAATTCTTTTAACAATTCCAAATCAGTAATGTTCCTACCTGTAAGACTGAAGAAAGAGACTCTGCATTAAGTATCCTAAGTAGCATACTTATTTTCAGATTTCTTATTTAAGAAATGTACGCTGAAGGGCTTCTTGGCAAGTATTTCCTGTACTTACGTATTTGGACTGAACCAAGTGCAAAGCTAATGGCTCCAGTTTATCCCTGGAACAGAACTGAAGCAATGTCTCCCCACTATGCTAAATACTTTCCAAACTGAACAGATTAGTTCCCTACTTTCCACCATTGAAAAGTGACTGTATTTATACCAAGTGGAATATGAATGAAGAAACAAAGCAATAATTCCAACATCAATGTATTTATTATTCCAGCTCCCTTGACATCTTCTTTGCTGATCTTCCAGGCCACAGTGTCTCTTTCCATTCTAAATACACAGACAAATCCTCATGGGCACGCTTGCATTCAAGTTTCAAAAAGAGTAAGGATCACACATATCAGTGCTCTATATATGGAAATATTTCTTGTCACACAAAATGGATCTTTTCACTGCCTGACTGTCAACCGCTTCCTGATCAACCCAGACAACACCAGCTTCTGCTGCTTTTCCAGACTCTTGGCAGGCTCTCCTCACATCTGCACATCTTGCAATTACAAGTACACAGACTCCAAAGCTGTCAGTGGATGGAAATAATTTTGAAATCCAGAGTGAATACAAATGGATTCCCTGTAAAAGGCTTTTATTTCTGTGTCAAGTGGTAGAGTTGCTAGTACAGAAGCTTCCATTTTACTCTTCCCTGTTTCCAACAACATCACAGAAGACTGGAAATGTCCCAACAGTAAATGGATGTAAGATTTTTTTTTTTTTTAACTGCTTTGTGTATCAAATAAGCAAGTGGAAAAAAAAAAGGCAAAAAATCACACCCCAAACCAAAAACAAACAAAAAAACCCCACCCAAACCTTTTTCCTTAGGATATTTCATTACATACAAATTAATATGAGGGGAAATTTTTTTTTCCAAAGGAAAATTTCAAACAAGAATTCTTTTTGTCTTATTTATAATAGAGTGTCATGTGGGAGTGATTTCAGTAGCTACAGATTACAATATACAGTATTGGCAATGTAATACAATCCATCCATTCTTTATTATATCTCACTCTTCCAAAAAAAGACTTAGAGCGTTGAAGTTCAGCGTTAGTTTGGTTTGGAACTCATTAGCCTGAACTAGTTGTTTATTCTGGATGCTGCAAAACTGTGATCTCACATTTGTGATTTGCGATTGACATCTTGACAACTGAGCAGAATTTCATAACATTTCCATGACAATTGGGCTTTTTTAATAAATCCAGATGGCCTTTAGAATAGATTTATTTGGGGTAAAATTTAAGAGTTTCCAAATTTTCCACAGAAGAATAAGCAAAATCTCCAGACTTTTAACTGCTACCTTAAAAAAGAATTATAAAAAACAACAAAAAAGAGCTAGAAAAGGATAAATATTTTCAGTTTTTATCAGCACCAGGAAATAGATAATATCCTGCAATTTTATTTTTATTTTTTTTTAGCAGTTGGACAAGATCCATTCTCGGAGAGGAAAAAGTCACTGCTGCTGGATCCTTTGGAGTGCTGCCCTACTGAAGATGAATGCATGAGTGGAGGTCTCCTAAAACTGTTCCTGGCCAAAAGCAGCATCAGTGGAGTCAGATGCAATGGAGCCCTTTAAATGATCACCAAATAAACTGGTTGACCCTGACCTTTGTGATAAAATTTGAGCAATTTGTTTAGCTGAGACAGCCTGGCATTAAATGCCAAATCATTATGTACCTTGAGTATGCAAATCCTTTGGAACATTATCATAGAGACAGACATTTTGGCAACACAATTTGGATGAAGAGAGCTTTTCTAGATGGTGCGTTTTGCTGCAGGAAGAACAAGTGCATTCATTAATGAGAAGGCATTACAGGACTGTGAGAAAAATAGTGTCAACAACACTCAACTGGCTTTTGCTTAAAGCCTTGAGAGAGGCAAGTGTCAGCCAAAGCCTCACCCCCAGCTGAACTACTGAATGTTGTCTGCATGAAAAAAAAGGCTGCTTGACCTACTTTTATCTTCTGGAAGAAAAGGAGAGGTTTCTGTCGACTGATGACTGCTGCACTTCCAAAATAGCAGGAATCAAGTGAATTTTATTTCTTCTTATAATAGCTGTGCCAAATCTGTCCTGGATGATGAAGGCTGAATTACAACATAGCCTGAGGGAATTATGAGTTTTCCATTGACCAACAATTAGGAAAAGCCACAAGTTACTTAGCCACCATGTGGCGTAACGTGAGCCTAAACAATAAGAACAAATACAATCACCAGGACACCCATATCTATAGATATAAGAACACATTTGTAAAACTTTATAGAAACAGTATGTTGAGCATTTGATGACATTTTCTCTTTTCAGTTAGGATGAGGTAAGTGGCAGTTGAGTGCTGAGAGCATCCTGTGCATGTGGCAGGTAGCTTCAAAAAACCCTCAGTTTTAAAACACTTCATTTATGATTTCCCCTCTGTAGCTACTCTTAAATGTCTTAATTGCCCTTCACATTCCCCATAAGGTGGGTTTTTTTTGCACAATAAATGTTTTTTTTAACAAGAAAAACATCATGGTACAGTAGTGATGGCATAACACAACACACAGGCTATATTCTGAAGGGCACAATGTCATTTAGATGTTTTTTCCATCATGACTCCATTCAAGCATCAATACAACAGCATGGAGAGTTTCAAGACTATTTAACAATCTCTGACATGTCACAATGCTTGTTCATGGAGATGGTACTTCTCAAAACTCAGGGTTTAACTGAGATGCTCAATAGAGAGGGATAAGCTGACATACTGTTAAACTGCAGATTAACCCCTATAAGCATTGAAAAAAAACCTGCAAAGCCAGATTTCATTTCAACTTCCAGTCCAAAACAGAATTAGTTCATCTGGAAAACATATTGTCATTTACCTGGTTTAATATACTGTATACTTGATTAATAATTTTTGCAATACTATTCCTTAGAGATTCCAATAATGAGCTGGTGAAGTTTTACAGAAAAAGATAGTTTCTTCCTCTGAATACCTTACTGTCTTCAGAACAAGATGAGTCACAGTGTAAAAAAAAAAAAAAAAAAAAAAAAATTAAAACACGGAAGAGGGGATAAGCTGGAAAAAGAAGAAAGAACACCACAATGAAAATAGTAATGACATTATTATTTTATCCAGGGCATATTAGTTTATCACATGCCCAGCTTTAGACAAAGAAATAATTTCCACTGGGAAAATACCATAGTTATGTCAATGAGTTTTAACCTCCTTTTTCTGACTCTCCATAATTATATCTGAAGCCTCCTGGCACAGCAGGAGACCTGCAGACTTGTTATTACATTCACCATTTATTGAGGCTGAACATCAAATCTTTTAGGTGGCTAAGTAAAAAACAATCTATAAAGCAAAGGTAAATTATTTCCTCTACTGGTCAGTGTGTATCATGTTCCATTACCTTCATTAATGTGGCAAAACAAGCACATCATTTAAAAGTGTTATGATGAAAATTGCAGTTACACAACTGCAGGTATCTATCCAAAGATAGAGATCCAAGAATATTTTTGTTGAAGTTAATCAACATTGCAAGATAAAAGAATGAGTTCATAATTAATTCTGTGGAATTCCTGGATTTGAGTTTATTTTGTACTTCATTCATAGGGAGAAGCTATGGTTACTCTAGAAACCCAAGTTTTTACCTAGGTCTTAGTCAGAGCCTTTCTGTATGGTGTCTCCTAACTTTAAATAAACTGCATGGAAAATCAAAAAACTGTATCTGATCTTTCTGGAACAGTTACAAAAGATACTGCAAGAACTGTCTATTCCTACAGCTCTTTCTGTATTAGAACAATTTCTAATTCACAAACAAAAGGACTTTTTCCCTTCCATGTACACTTCAGGTGATTGTTGCATATAAAAATAAAACTTTTACTGTATATTTTCCCAGTTCAGAAGACAAAAGAGAAGTGTGGATGGAAATGTTGAGCTCAGATCCTTCAATCTTATGTTGCTGGACCAAACAGTTCATTAGTTTTTACTTTTGGGCATAGGCTTTCCTTCCTCATAGATTTTGCTCCTCAAAAAAATCTATTATAAAACTATAATATAGTTCCTCCTTGCCAAGGGATTTGGCACATTATATCACAATTAAAAAATACAATAAAACTATAAGGCAATAAAAAGGTCGTAGAAGCTTCTATAAACTAAGCTAACAAGCAATAAAACAAATAGAGTTTAAGTGTAAGAAAGGGGTTTTGCTGCCAATGGAGGAAGAATTTTATTGAAAAGTATATATAGTCATCTGCACGTTCATACTGTTGAAATAGTGAATGTTCTTTAAAGGGCAGTACTGCTGTTTAATTTGGTGATATTTGAGATCAGCACATATATTGGAAAGATTTTTGAACTGCAGGTAACTAACAGAGCTGCCCTTAGGCAGCAACAATATTCCCAGATAAGTGCAAGGAGTTGGTTAGAAGCTGAACTGTTTCTTTTCCTTAACACATCAGGAAACCACTGTAATAGAGAATGGAGCTAGGATTACATAAACAAATACCTTACAAGTCCCATTCCAAGAAGAAAGCAGGCACACACAAAAAAACATATTTCAATGATTCTTTAAGCTTTAAAAAGTCTTCCCATTTGGAGCATTTGTACCAATGCTCATAATTCTGCTACTCCTCCTTTCTCTTTGACTTACGGTACGGGGAGGTACATTTGGGGTCTCTTTCGTGATGCTCACATTTCATGGTGGGGGTAAACTGAAGCCGGTGTCAGGATTTAGAAATACTTGTCACCAGCTTGAGGATGGCATTGGGCTGGGCCAGGCTGGCAGAGCCTCTGGGCTCAAATCCGCTCCCTGGTACGCTTCCAGCTCTCCAACTGCAAGCAGGCTGTTGGCACCACTAACAGCTGACCCTGTGTGCTATGAAATGACACATTTGGCCGAGAATAGGCTACTGTGCACAAAGGAGTAAAGATGAGAGACATAATTTTTTTTGTTGTTACTGGTTGATATTGCCCTTTCAGCGTAGATAAAGATTTATGTAACTGCATAACTCATTGCTTTGGGACAGAGTAGAAATAGTATGTAATTTCCTCCTCAGGTCTTTCTCTTGGACTTACCTCTATATTAAAGGATAATAGTTGCTTAAGAATATTCAAGTACTACCTAAGATTCAAACTAAGATTCACTATTAATCGTCTATCAATTATTTTTCTTAAAGGGAATATTTAAAAAATACTGTCATCAATGGCATTGAGTAAGACCTGAAAACATGTAAGATTACACAAAAAGACAGTGAAAAATAAGTGATTTTATCATCTTAATGTTATAGCTATGTAATATATGTTCCTTTTTACTTCTGAGCAGAGAGGACTTTGAAATAGCCTTGTTTACCCCAAGTGGTGGCATCCACTGGGGTGGATGCTTAGTTCTACAATGAGGGCAGTGAGTACTGCTTCTGCTGTTAGTTCTTTATGTCTGGAACACCCACGCACAGGTCACTTTGCCCTAAGAGGCACAAACCATCCTGGTAAGGTAAGAACTCTCTACACTGGAGTAAGAAATGCTGTTACTTTTAGGAGCTGAAAACTTCTGCAAGTAATCTTGACTAACTCCCACCTAATAAAAAACAGAATCAATTTTAATTTTTCTTTCCTACCTCTGTTGACAGCAAAATTGTGCTGGAAATACATGCTTTGCCAGAAATTCCGTAAGTACCCCTACCTGGGCAATGGTCTGGGCAAGGGCTCTCGTCCCTGTCAGTGAGTGCCAAAACTGAGTGAAAACTAAGCTTTGAGAAAACAATCTCTACACCAGCAGAGATAGCTCTGAGATGCTCTGAATTTTATTCCAACTTACGCAGGAGCGAAGGCCTTCTATACATCCATCACCATCCTGTCGAGCAAAACCAGCCTTGCTCCAAATAGCTTGGCAGTGTTTCTGTGTGTTTGCCAATATATTCACTGGCATACCAACATGCATAATTTTACCTTATCCCCAGTTCCTAAGAAGACTCACGAACATCAACAACTAACAGCTTGATCTAAGTGCACTAGTAGATGTACCTGTACCTTTAATCACAGAGCTACTAGAGCAACCTTTATTGTCTGTGGCAGCTGAATGCTTTTCTCAAGTAGACGTAGGTACGGAGGAAACGTGCAGGGTGTTGCATCTGAGTGGCCTTGATGAAAAGAAATAGTTACCTTTTCCATTTTTTTTTTTTTTTCAACACTGTGTCTTCAGCAGTTTGGTATGTAACACTGAACTACAAAACTGGGAGGAGTATTGAAAGATAGCTGTGGTTCTGTGTCTTCAGGAACTCAAGTGCATTTTTCTGATATGATTAAGGAATCAGGAGACTAACAAGTTACCCTCAGGTACAGTAGTGTGAACATTAACTCATGCCAGCTGCTGTCATTTCTGTGTACATGCTCCTGCCTGATGGTAAATGAGAAATGCTCCCAGGTACCTTAAGTAGAGGAAATAAGAGAGAACTAAGACCCCTCACATGTGAAAGAAGCTCACACTGAAGCTTGTCTTCCAGAGGCTGATTCATCTGCTTATGCCCCTTTGATGCTTTCAAAGTGTTATGGTTAAGATCTGTGCATACTTCAGTCTAGTGACTAAGTTTGTGAAAGGCAAAAATCAGGTGCCTAAAGGGCTATCTGAGTTTGAAATCTGACTAGAAAATCAGGGCCCTGGATCTGTTTTGATCAGAGATTAATTGTTGCTCATTTTATTTAATTTTTAAAATAATTATACTAACTGCACTCACAGCATTTCAAGTCCACAGAGAAAATAATTTCAGCAACACCATTAGGCAATTTACTAGGTGTATTCACAGCTGTTTGGTTGACTTTATTCAAAGTCTATTAATAGTGGCTATGACACAAGTCTGAAGACTTCTACCTAAAGAATACTTTAAAATTCAGTCAAATATCAAGTGTTTCAGCCAGAAACTCTGGAAGTCTTCACAACTTCCTGAGTGGGGTGATAGAAGGCCATGTTTCTCAACTGTAAATTGGTTTTATTACTTGGTTTTGTTCTTCTTTGTAGTGTGTGTGTTTTAATTTAGCCTAACCATTTGGAAGACACTTGCTGAAATTATGAACAAATATGCCCTGAAATTCTTTGTGAAAGAACTCTGTAAAATACCATTTCCATTGAACAGCAAAAAGAATAAGACTACTTTTTATATTCATGGACTTGTATTTCAAAACACTTGGCAAATTTAAGTGATTATATCTAAACAGTCAGACCAGAAATATATCAGATTTTCTACCTTTCCTTTTCTTGATTCCCTTCTAAGGACTCTTCCATTATTTTAAATAGAAATGGCATGCCAACTGGGTTTTGAGAAGATAATACTATTAATATGTGGGTGAAAATTTGATAGAGTATTTTTAATTTAAAATGACACAAGTGTTTACATTACTGAGTGCCAAAACTGGCAGAAAAATAAGAGAATACTGTATTTTCAAACCATTCTACTCAAAGAAAATAAAAAAAACTCTATTAATTTTGTCAGTCTTTCATCAATGCTGCATCCTTTCTGCAAAAGGGGACAGCTTCTGGATTACAGAGACTCACCCCATCTCAAGCCTTTGAGGGTAAAAGTTACTGAATTTGTGGCAGTATCATGGGAACTAACACTATGTATTTGAACTGTCCTCTGTTCAGCGCTAAATTAAGTGGATCTTTATCATCATCATCTAGTACAGTTATTCTTATATGCTTGATAATGACAGACAGAGCAAGCAATAGGAGATGGACAAAAAAAATGTTCAGAAGGATAAAAGCTAGAGCAATTATCATGAAGAGAATGAGGAGAAAGGAAAATGACAAGGGAAATGCATTAGTGAGTTGGATATTTTGGGAAAAAATCATAAGCATGAATAGATTAATTCATTGTACTCTTTCAGGAAGAATAGGTAAAGATAAGAAGTCAGATTTAGTAGTAGGAATAATGGGAAGAAGTAGCCTCTGATGGGAAGATGAAGAGATTGCAGGAAATTGAATAATGGAAGAACAACTCAGTGAAGCTTGGTCAGAACAAGGAAGGGAGATCAGGAGAATGTACAGAGAAACTGCTGATATCAAAGGTTTCATCATCTTTTGGTCTTAGAGCAGCCTTAGGACATCAATGAAGAATTATGCTGGAATGAAAGGATTAATAAATACAACCTGAAACAGTATTTTTGCTCTGTTCTGATATTGTCAGTACCATTTCATGCCAAAAAACCCCAATATAGACGACTTCACTTTTGACCAGAGGCCACTGTGGTTTGCTGAACCATAGTCTTGTGATAAACTGTGAAATCATAATTTATAACAAATAAAATTTTGTTGCTTGGAGTTAATAAAATAGTGTCTTTTTCTCTCCAGAAGTACTATAATAAAGGGAAATGGAAGAAATTTCCATTTTCCCAGTATCCCAATTTTTGTCAGGAACTATCAAAATTAAGTGATGAGGCTCCAAAGCATGATGATTTAAAAACATCTCATTTTTTTAAGAAGTCTCTGCAGAGATGGATGATGGTAACTTCATGATGGATAAAGACTTTACTACTCCAAGTACTGCACATTTTCCATGGGCAAGCAAGTGTATTTCTTCCTCCAGGTATTTCATGCTGTTACATTTCATAAGGGACAGAGATCTAGAAAGGGAAGTTTAATTTACACGTTATAAGTTTTTCATATTATCTAAAATATTTAGTTACCTTCAACAATTTCTTTTTTTTTTTTTTTTCCCCTAGACCTTAGTATCTTTGGCTAAAATGTAACCTTTTTTATTCCTTGCGGGTCATCTATATTTTCTGGTCTATTCAGTAGACTTGTTTGGAAACAGATACTTAATTATTGTTCCATATAAATGTTCTCTACTCACTTGTTTCTAGATTACTTTAAATACACTCAAGCTTTTTTAGTGAATATGCCTCCAAGAGAGTTACAAAATCTCACTATTTGTGTATACAAAATCAGTAACAAAAGTCATAAAGGTGTTTCATAATCCTTTGAAATAAACTCGAGTGAAGATAGCTGACTAGAATGCATGTATATTATAAGTCTTAGCTGCCTAACAGGAGATGTGAAGTATAGAACTAACTATCTGTTTATCTTTTTGGTTATGAAGAGATTGCGATATCAGTCCTGCTATATAGGGTTTTTATATGTTCCAGTTTCTCTATTTGTTAATGTTGCTGTGTATGTTATGATTTACTGCATAATGGTACTGCAGGAGCTGTGAGAGTCACTCACCATGCCTACTGTTGCATCCTTGACATCTTTATTTTACCAAGGCACCTTGGTTCTCTGAAATGATGCTTCAGCTTGTCACAGAATTTCTGTGACTCCTGCTTGATGTGCATCCACACCATGTGTTAATTAGAGTGAAAGACATACTAGGCCTTTCGGGGAAAGCAATGTATCTGAAAAACTGGAATATTTCTGATCTGCCTGTATAACATAAATAGTTTGGTTATTTGTTCCAATCCACTTTTAATCATGCTACAACACTGTACACTGGACCAGGTGCTACACTTAAACATATTTACCAGATGTCTCATTTATTAGGAAAATCCAGGGGAAAAAAAAATGTCTCTGTTTATTTTCTAAAGCGTTGAGAGCAGAAAAATCAAGCAAATTCTCACAAGAAAGAAAACCAATTAGTTTTGCATCTTGACAGAACAAAAAACTGTATGGAGATAACATAAAATTATGCTGCCTCTTCCTTGTCCCACTGGTTTAGAAAGAAAAGCACAAAACAGTAGAATTGGGGTGTACACTCAACATTTTGGTGGATGCTCACAGCTTTTCTTTGTTTTGGTACTAGTCAGGCACACATTTTTTCATTTACCTCTGGAAGCCAATCTACATTTGCATTACTGTTCAGGTGCAGGAATGTGCTTGAGGTGAATGTCCCACTTCCATCTACTTACTTACTGTTCTTTGACTCCTGATGTGGTGCAGTCTTGAAACATGCAGACTGGAGTCCCTGTGGATGACGTAAAACTAGAAGATGGAGTTCAGGAACACACATTGCATGCTCCATCTGGTCGTTTAGGTTGTGGAAGCAAACTGAGGTTAATCTGAAGTAAATTTCCCTCAAAACATGGATAAAATTAACATTAGGACATCAAGCACAAACTGCTTCACCCTGTAAATCCATCCTGGTAGTTCCACACTATTTCTTTAACTAAACCCAACCTCAGAGTCTTGAGTATTCATGTGGGAAGAAAAAGTTGCTTTGTCCCTACTCAGAATTAAATGACAAGACAAATATATTCTGTTCTTCACTTAGTTTCTTTGTGCACACATTGACTAAACAAAAATATGATATCTTAATCAAGAAGATGCATAGGAGAAAAAAAGGAAAATTAGAAGGCTTAGCAGAAACATAAGAAATAGCAATACTGTTTCTGAATACATATCTATGATAAATGCCTTTCATTTCTGACAAATCTCAGATTTCCTCTCCAGACAGAGAACATTTAGACATGGAATGTCACTTAAAAGTTAAAAAGAATACTTCAAAGTTCAAATATTAAATTAGCCTGCTGTATGAGTAAGACAACAATCATCTTGCACACAGAACTTCTTCAGAACCTTTGGTAGGCATCTCTGATTCTTCTTACTTTACATGATGATTTCCCTTTGCTTACTGGAACTTATTTTAAAACTCTCATTTAAGAATTTAATTTCAGATTTTTTTTCAGTTTTGTTTCCTAATATGACTGGTTTTTTGACTTTTACCAATTGCATACTCACATAAGCAGGTACTCAGATACTCAAATGTCTTACCATATCTCAGAAACAAACTTGAAACAAAGAGATCCTTTGTGTTCCTGAAAACACCAGACAGCCCAAATCCTCTCCTAGTTTTTACAATGGCATCTTCAGTCCCTGAGAACAATTCCCTTCAGAATGGATTCATGTCTATAATATTCAGTACCAGAAAGTTTGAAACTGAACAAAGTAAAAATATGCAAAAATAAGGTGAAAAAAATAAAACAAATGAGCAAGAACCTGGAAACAGAACCACATTTTTCTCATGAGACTAAAATATATCTTTTAGTATGCCTGCAACAAAGCTGTAAAAAATTCAGTCTATGGCATCATCAGTTGCACAAATTAGTCTTTGAGAAAGAATAAAGCATATCTTGAAGCTAAATACCATGTACAGGATATTATCAGACACTACAAATCCTAATTGCATCTGGAAGACTGACTAAAATCATCTAAGAAAATTTTATATACAGTCAGCACAGTACTGTAATAATGTAGTATTTCCTTGTCTATGAAAGTTAGAAAATGTCATCAGTCACAGGTAATTTGCAATAGATCTTTTTTTTCTGGAAGAGTCAAAAAGATAGTCTTTTAAGCAACCAAGAATATAGCCCCACTGATTTCTTGCAACAATTAACATTTAAAAGATTTTTTTTTATTGAAATGAGCATATTCAAGAGCTGATTGTTAAGGTTTTCTGAAATGTAAACAAACTAAAAAACCCGAACCCAACACATACCGATGTTCAGAATCGGGTTGAAGGTCACAGGTCTATAGATATGCAAGGTGTCTCAGAAAAGGAGGTTGTGGAGGTAAAGAGTGATTGTAGATCCATACTTCACTATCAGCCAAAGGATATATTCAGCACATAATTTTAGGACATTTTTTTCGTAGGACCAAATAATATAAACTACAGGACCATATACTAGGCCTTCATTTTCCACTTCAAAGTCAGCTTCTTTTCCTAAAAGCTTTTAAAAAGTTTGCAGAAACCCAGACTAAGGAGCCACATTTGTGTAGCTTAGGAAAGTCTGTACTCATTTTACCAGATTTGTGTTCCTATATTGAAAAAAACCCCAAAACCCAGAAACAGGCTTTGATCATCCAAGCAGTTTGTAACAGAACTGCTGAGCAAGGTGAACTCTCTCTTTCATATTAAAGTGACATTTAACACAAAGAACATGCTGCAAAATGTCTTGCTAACATAACCTCAAGACTAGATTCTGCAAGATGGAAGAAGCTGTCTAGATATTCTCATTTCAAAAGGTCCATATGAATTGTCCTCTGTGTGCCTAGAACATTTTCCAGATTCAAAAATCCTGAAGTGAAACCAACAAATACTATGTGTAGACCCACTATTTTTATTATAAAAGCACTAGACAAATATTTTATTTCCTATATTGGAAGTTAACCTTCACTTATCAACCAGTAGGGTACCCTGCTAAAAAGTCTGGCAGTAAGAAATATATGTAGGTAGGACCGTGTTCTATGTTAACCCACCATTTAAGTTAAATCCTGGTCATATACATCTGGTAGGAATGAAGAGCTGAAGTTGAAAGGTGTAAGGTACCCTTTCTGGACAGTATTGTATGATAATGTGGCTAAGAGCTCCTCACCTTCACACATTCATAAGAGATATCTATATTGTGTCAAGAAGCTCATATCATCATAAATGACACCAGTGTGATGGGTTGATTGTGGCTGGAAGCCAGGTGCCCACCAAAGCTGCTCTATCACTCCACTCCTCAGCTGGGCAGGGGAGAGAGAATATAACAAAAGGCTTGTGGGCTGACAAAAGGGCAGGGAGAGATTGTTCACCAATTACCATCACAGGCAAAACAGACTTAGCTTGGGGAAAAAAATAGAAAAAAACCCACATTACCAATAAAATCAGAGTAAAAAAAGAACTAAAACCAAGTCTTAAAAACACCTTCCCCCCACCCCTATCTTCTTCCTGAGGTCAACTTCATTCCTACTTTCTTTGCCTCCTGCCTCCTCCTCAGGGTGGTGGGGAAGGGGGCTTGTGATCAGTTCATCCCACCTTGCTCAAGGGTAGGACTCCTCACACTTTTCCCCTGTTCCAGAGTGGGTCCCTCCCATGGGGTGCCATCATTCGGGAGCAGCCTGCTCCAGCCTGGGTCTCCCTGAGGTCACAAGTCCTGCCAGCAAACCTGCTCCAGCCTGAGCTCCTCTCTCCATGGATCCACAGCTCCTGCCAGGAGCCTGCTCCAGTGTGGGATTCCCACAAGAACACAGCCTCCTTTGGGCATCCCCCTGCTCCCGCGTGGGGTCCTCCCTGGGCTGCTGGGAGGTGACTGCTCTCCCATGACCCTCCGTGGCTGCACGGCACAGCCAGCCTCACCTTGGTCTGCACCACTGACTGCTGGGGAATTTCTGCTCCAGTGCCTGGAGCACCTTTTCCTGTCTTAAACATGTTATACCAGAGGCATTATGACTGTTGATGATGGGCTTGGCTTTGGCCAGCAACAGGTCCGTCTTGGAGCCAGCTGACATTTGCTCTATCAGGTACAGTGGAGGCTTCCAGCAGCTCTTCACAGAAGCCACCTTGTAGCCTCCCTGCTACCAAAACCTTGCTATGCAAACCAAATACAATCTGAAAGCAGCAACATGTACAGAAATTAATTTTCAACACCAGGGTGACAGAAGCGCCTTTCTCACACATACTGCTTGATAAGATATCATGCACTCACTAAAGTACTGTCACCCTCCTAAGTCTCTGCCACAGGCAGTGACACCCTCAACTAGATGAGGCTGCTCAAAGCCTCATCCAGCCTGTCCTTGAACACTTCCAGGGATGGGGAATCCACAGCTTCTCTGGGCAACCTGTGCCAGTGCCTCACCAACTTTTCTGTGAAGAATTTAAATGAGAGGGCTCTATTGGTTTTGCAGGAAGCTGCTGCAAAGATTATTTTCATAACTTATTACTTTGTCCATTTTATTAGTGTGTGAACATCTCCCCACTGGCTCATGCTCCTTTATCGTGTTGAGATTAAAACTACTCAATTTCACTCTCGGTGATTCTGATAGCTATCTTAACTATTTTTTCCCATTCAACTTGGAAAGGCTGAGTTGTTTCTGATTGAGCCGAGTCTTCAAGAACTCTTAAACACTTCATAGCTTTTCAAAGAAAATTTCTGCTTTCTTATTCTGAACCCCGTACAGAGGTGTAATATATAAGTAAGTGCAAACCGTTTTCTCCACCCGTCTCTCAAATCCTTTCTTAAAAGCATGACATATTTGACAAATTATACAGCCTTACTTCTTCTACTAATCAGGTAAACACTATTCTTGAGGATTTCCTTTGTTCCTCCCAGTCTGTCCTTTTAAAATCTTTTCTTTAAACCATACATTCATTTAGGCAGGACCTGTCTCATTTCCCTGAATTTGCACATTTTAGGTTGTCTTGAACTTTCACAAAAATTAGTAAATTCTGAAGAATTAACAAACTGTACTATTACTCTTACAGGGCCAGGCTGTAAGAGGGGGTGGTTCAAATTCTAACACAAAGGAAGTTCATTAGCATTATTGTCTCTCTAAGAAAGTTATAAATATCCTGGCATTTTAGAGGCCAACTCTATCAGTAACATTGACATTAAAAGGTCCCAAACAATAGATATTAAAATATAAAACTTCTCTTGTAGCAGCTAAAATTCAAATTCAGTAGAAATAATCACTCCTGGGAAATTAATGTCAGTGCCATTTGAGTCGGGTCTTAGGTTTCTAAATTAGTAGATTGTACTTAGAAAGAAATGAAGCATTTAGAATAATCAAGCAATCATTCAGTAATGATGGAAGTTTACATCCAAAACCAGATCCTGACAGACTATAAGTACTTGATTAGAAAGAAAGAACAGGACCAGAGGTCTTCAGTTAGGAAGCATTGTTAATTGCTAAGTATATTAAAATTATATTTTGAATTTTTTTTTTAAGTGCGTATGCATACATGCATGTTACTTTAGATTATAGAATATTTCAAGGATTGCTGGTGTTAACACACGTTGTGTAACTACAAGAGTTACAAGTGGAAAATCTAGTTTACATCTTTTCAGACAACTGACAAAGGGTACACAATATATTTGTCTCATCTAGCCCATTTTTATCCTCCCCTTCTTTCCACCTGACTCTACATCCTTTCTGACTTTGCATCCTTGTTTGTCTGTATTGCACCTAGCTGCAAAGTATTGATTTATCTTATTTTATTACAATTGCATACTAAGATTCCTCAGATGTTGAGTAGTTGCATCTCTATGCTACTCAGGTTAAGTTTGTATTTTTTGTCTCCTTTTTTATTTTGTTTCTGATTGAAAAGTAAAACCAAACAAATACAGACAGAAAAATAGGTATTTTTTCAAAGAATGATGTTTTGTAGAAGAAACATCCCTTGTTTGTGCAAGACATTACCAGCATAAACAATGACAGTTGCTCAGAGATTCCTTTCAATATTAAATCACTAGTCTGTTTCTCTGACAAAGTACAGATTCATACAGATTCATTTGTTTTGTTAAAGCATGGAATTTTTGATTCAGCAACTAATTTTCAGAAGCAAGTTAGAAAGTTAATGACTGAAGTCCCTAAGTTCTTTACTGTACTAGCTATAATTCCCTCCCAGTTAAGTACAAACCATTTCAGTTTAAACATATATTTAAGGTACTGACACTTAAGACTGCATTTAGGTGCTTACTATTTAAAGATGTGCTTCAGCAGTCCATAAATGATTTCCTGAAGCTGGCTCCAAACAGACCCTCTGCTGTGGAAAATCCCTTCAGGAGCAGAGAATTCAGACCTGTAAGCTCACCTGAAAACACCAGCTGAAAAACATTACCTTATTACAGCAAACATCTTTTCTGAGTTATTTTCCTAGCGACAGAATTAAGTCAGTTTCATGTGGGATTTCTTGAAGATTTATTTCAAGGAGAGCTGGCTGATAGTTTACCATTCTCCACATATTGACATTCCAATAGCAAAAGGAGAGGAAAATAAAGTTGCTGGGTGACAGTAGCATATTTACTAGAACTCTGCAAAAACTGGAAACATTCTGCACAAAATTTTCTATTTCCTCTTTCACTTGTAACGGGTGTTTGCAGAAACACAAACACTGAAAATGTCGAAAGCTCCATGGGATGTACAATTTTTAATGAAGTTTTGTTTCATTTCAGGGGAATAAAATGGAAAATTGTCTACACTTGCAGAAAGGGAGGCAGGGATGCCAAATATCTGGTTAGGTTTGTGACCACCAGTAATACAGTGTCAGTGGAAAGGTAACCTGGTACAAGGGGCAAGTGATCAATCCTGATGTTTGTTTGCTTATGAAATAAGACAATTCAAGAGCCTGCTAGATGGAGAGAGAGTAAGATGGCTACTTTGGAGTTATCTCACTGAGAAATTTGTGATGCCAGAGAATCGAATGGTTTCTCCTGAGACAAATTCTCCTGGAACTTAAAATGACTGCTTTGGAAAAAGAACTATACTTACCACATTGCCTACAGAAAGCAAGCATTTGTACTGACTGATTCAACTCATAAAGAATATTTTCAAATTTTCCTTGAAAAAGAATAAATATTTAGTTTTGAGCCAGTCTACTTTTTGTTGTTAAAAGACAGAAAGATTATTAACAATTAAGTTGGTTTATAACTTAGATGTTAATTTCTAAGATAGGATAAAGATCCCTAACCCTAATATTAATTGATTGCTGTGATGAGTTACAGAAAACCACATTATTAATCATGTCAAAGAGAAGTTCATTTTAGCTTTTTCTTGAGTTTGAGAGGGAGTCTAATGTTTTCCTGAAGAAAAAAGGATACAGTATGAAATGAAAGGAAAATTCCTGAAGTGTGCTTTGTGTAGCACTAGTCCTATGTCTTTATGGAGATTTCTGTGACTTTATTTGCCTGCAAATGTAACAATTATAAAACAGAAAAGAAATAGTTACATATTCTCTTAAGTAAGCTTACAGAAGGCTAGACAGGAGCAATTTACAGAACAGAACAGTTTGCCTTTTTTATTGCTTTCAAAATGCCAGGAGAGTATCAAAGTAATAGCATTCAGGAAAAAAAAAAAAAAAAAAAGAAAAAAGAGAGTAGGAAATAAATGTAATGCCTCAGAAAAGATCCAATTTAAAATGTCTTCACCCTTTCATCCTGATACATAAGCCTTCTGTGTGCCTTAGTACTGCAAAATTGTATTTTTTCATATATTTATTTATTTAAAAGTGCTGGGATGTTCTTGAGCTTTTAACAGTTGTATGGCAAGGTTTTTAGTCGTCTTTTCCTTTTTTAAAATTATTTTGAGTACATTCAATATTATTATTCATGGAAATTTCTGCAATACTTAAATTTATTTCCCATTGTTCAGTGTTCTCTTTGTTACTTCTTTGACTAAAAGCTCATTTCTTTTTCAGCTGCTCGCTGTTGTTTATGAAGTGGTGTAAACAGGGTTTCTACATTTGGACAGCCTGAAGAGGAAAAAAATGAGCAAAAAATTACAATTCGAGCCATCTTTGGTTGCTAGAGAAGAACTCAATTCACCTTTTAAAAGTTCCAATACCTCCATTATTGTGCTTTGAAGGCTGTGTGTTTTGGAAGAACTGGAGTGTCAATAAATTGCAAAATATATTTCATATGATGTTGCCAGCAAATATTAAACTTTCTTACCTGAAAAAGATAAAAATTTCTGAGATTTACCCTACTTTTAACATGAGTGGTTTATGTTTACCGAAAGCAGAGTGTAAATAAATTAATGCAGTATGTGCTGACAAGGAAACAAGAGTAATATATTCATGTTCCAATCAGGGCCATAAAATACCATTCAAGTATTGAGGAGACCTTGATTTCAGATTTCTAAACCTCTTTAGAGCATTTCTCATCTTCAGTGTTTATATTGG
This sequence comes from Eurypyga helias, assembly GCF_000690775.1. NCBI lineage: Eukaryota > Metazoa > Chordata > Aves > Eurypygiformes > Eurypygidae > Eurypyga > Eurypyga helias. The sequence continues at coordinate 96,777 of NW_010273712.1, forward strand.
CTGAATGTCCACCCTACTGCACAAGGAGAGATCCAGGGATGCAGGTCCTGAGCTCTTCCTCTGCCAGATATCATCTACCTTCCTAGTCCATGACCCATGTCCCTACGCTGCCTCCTTTTCCTATTCCCAGCCCTTTACCCCTGCTGTGTGTGGGATCCTGAGTGCAGAGGCAAGCGGAGACTCCTACTTCCCCAAAACCAGACACAGCAATGATCTGCACGGTTTGCCTCGTGGCAGCAAGCAGCTGCAGCAGGTACGGCTCAGAGCCAGGAGCTGCTGCCACACCTCCCATCCTTTGATCTCCCAGGCTTTCCACCGTCTCCTCAGCCAGACACAGCTTGTTGGTAGGGCTTGGAGTCTGCCCGCCAGCTGCACCTGGCCCATCAGGGCGGCGTGCGGAGGAGATGCCGCTGCGCGGCACTGCAGATGGGGAACGGGGCTCTGCCAGCTGGGGCTTCCCCGCTGAGGAGCCTGGATGAGCCCCTTCTGTGGGCTGCCGCTTTGAACTCCCATCGCACTGCTGCCTCCCACATCTGGAGCCTGAGGTGAAGGAAGATGAAAGTGGACTGGGGAGTGCAGAGGCTTGTGAGGCATGCTGGGAATGCTCACAGCCGGCAAGGAGGGCTCAGGATTTGGCCATTCCCCAAGCTGAGCTGTTACAGCTCATGGTTAGAGGAGCTCTTTCTCGAGCCTGCGCTTTGCACGCTACCAGGGGTGCATTTGATGTATGCTGGAGTGTTTGTACATAAACCGAAGGGTGTTAATAGGTGCTTGCATTAATTATTACAAACAGTGGCTTTGATAATATTCAAGGATCATGCCTGCATCGGTCGGAATAGTTTTCAGAGATACTGACAATGCCCAAACACCGTAAGAGTCAAAGGCATTTAACAATTCCAAAACGTGTTCAGTAACTTACCCACTGTATATTCCCATTGACTTCAACAGGCTTTGAATCAAGCCTTAAAAACATCAAAAGGAAGAAAAAAGGAGAAAAGTTTCCAACAAATATTGCTTTCCAATTCTGCTAGGCTTTGTAGCGTATCTACTAAAAGAAAGGGCAAGTCAACGTGAAATGTACCACCTGGCCAGTCACGCTAAAGACTGTACTGCTGTCTCCAGCTCAGGCAAACGTGAGCATACAAGCATGAGCATTAGCCTCATTGTGTTCAGCAAAACTTAAGCACGTGCTTGACTGACTTTTCTAGATAAGGATGATTTTTTTTCTGAATGGAAACCTTCAGAACCACATTATGCATTAGTTTTAAAGCATAAATTATAAACTGTATTTTTTTCTGTGAATTTTATTGCCTTTATGGCTTGTGACATCATAATGTTCCTGGAATGTTAGTGTTAGAGGAAGCAGAGAAAACAGCTTTTGCAAATATATTATCATGTATATATTAGTCTCCCTGGTCTTTTTAGAATAACAAACAACTATACATAATTAATTGTAATTTTGCTAGAAGAAGTGACATTATCACCATACTCATAAATACCCACAAGGCAGGGAGTGTCCCAGGCGGAGATAACTTGCTTTCAATGTTGTGATAAAATGTTCTCATCACGGACAGTATTTATTGCCCATGTCTCTTGAGAGATGATTAAAGCAGGAGAAGAGCAAACAGGCAGACACAAAGCATCCATGCTATGCTTGTTTCATAGTATTGCTTCCATTAGTTTAGAACACAGTGTATTAATATGAGATCTGAGAATGATTATCTTAGTTCTGTTTTGTTGTGGTTGCTTTGGAACAAAATTATTTAAGAAATAACCAAAACTTAAATCTCTCTTAAAAATCCCTTCTGCACAAGCTACAAACCCTGTAACAATAAACTGCATACAAATTTGTCAATTATCGCTTAGCTTCATTTAGCCAGCTTTCACACCACTTTCTTTGTGAGCGTAACCTGAAAGGCAGTTCATTACATTACATTTTTTACAAACTAATCCAGCAGAAATTAAAATAAAATCATTATAGTGAAATATTTCATACGTTATTTACTTAGCTTGTTAAATCAAGAACAACTATGATACAGTCATTTTTTTAGATGAACAAAAGTACCTTTTTGACTGATTGTTAGTCTTTCAGAAGGGCAGGTGACATTTCCTGCAACACTGACCTCAGCTCATAATCCCCTTTTGGCAAGCCAAGAAGAGTTACAGTTTGAACAATTCTCACAGTTAGGCACTCTGCTAGGGTGAAATACTGTGGGTACGTTCACTTCAGCCAAATTGGTGAAAACTCCTCATTGCCATTTTTTCCCTAGTTTTTTGAAGCTGGCCTCTCAGCATAGACTTGATTCATACCACCTAAAAATAGATCTGATTTCTTCAAAACAGAAAACTTATCTGTGTTGTCATGGTATCGGTATTTCCTTTTTTATGTTCAGAGGTAACTTAAGAGCCTAAAATGAGCTTGTTTCTTGCTCCTTTGTGAAAAAAGGCCTTGGGTTTTTGTCTTTTTTTTTTTAATTCAGACATCTTTTTGCATTCATGATGTAAGAAATTGTTCAATGTCTCTTTTTTATGACTTTTTTTTTTAAACTTTCATGGGTAGCATCTGCTACCTGCTTGAGAAAATATTATGCAAAGTTGTATGGAAGGATCAAAACACTACTGGCCATGAAAATCTCTCAGTGCATTCAAGATGCATTAAGGTTCAATTCCAGCATGAATTAAATGGATCCCAAAATCAAATTGATGGTAAGCTGTACCACTCCTTACACCATTAAAATATATTAGAAACTGTAGTATTTAGTCATGTGATGCTGAAATTTGAAACTTTAGCTTTAAATTACTGAAGTTGGAAATTCATTCTTATTTTGCTGTACCTTTTAATGTCTTTTATATTCAGTGTAGGGTTAATGTTTTAGCTAATTTCTGGCTAATGGGGAAGCAAAAACATTTTAATATTGGTGAACTAGATGAGCTGGAAAATAAAATAATGAAAGAAAAAAAATCTTTTCCAGTAAATTTCTCTAGTGGAGAAAAAACTTTTGAGTATCATAAATATTCAGGTTCACTTCAGATTAATTCTCCAATGTTCAGATAAATATCATATTAGGTCTAGATAACTATTTTGGGGTGCAAATATGATCATTTCAGAATCCTTTCATCTTTACAAGTATCAACCAGTGATGAAGAGATGAAAACACATTTATAAAAAGGAAGACAAATTAAACTTTAGACCTGCAGGTTACAATTTTGTTTGGTTTACAATTTTGCTTACATTGAAGGTCCTACCTTTTGTACTTCCTTCAGCATCATAAATAATTTTCTAACAGAGACGATGTGGTGATTATTTTGTATTCCCTGGTTCTTCTTATCATTTCAAGAGAGTAAACAAGTAATATCTTCATAGAACTCAATTCATTGGAATTTGTTCTTAATAATAAATTTCTTAATTCGTGCAGTGCTCAAAATTCATGGCAAAAAAGTAATTCCCTCCCTGGTTTCACACAAGGCAACTACATCTTGCTGTTTCTTTACTCCATAAATATGGTGCAATGCACATTATATGACAGTGATTAGGTATATTATGACTGATGATATCCTTGAATTTAAACATTAAATTGAAACTTTTTTTTCTTAACTTAAACCTTTGAGGAACCCATCAAAAATCAAGGTAGCTGTGGTGCAAGTAGTGCTGCCACTCAAAAAAGAATTTAATTTCCTGTGCATAATTTGTGGAATATGAATAGCCCTGTAAATATTTAATGGTAGCTTAACTCCAGAATGAGCTAACATCTGCTCAGTTTTAGGTGAAAGAAAGTAATGTAGATGATTTATGCTTTTCTTTGTTGTTAATTTTTTTTTTTCTCTAAATGATGTGAATCTTCCATAACAAAATCTTACTTTTCCCTGAACTGCAGTAACACTTTCACTACTCACTCCTCTGACAGGAAAAATATCATAAATTTGTGCAACAGATTATAATATTTTCATTAGGTTTGATTTCAAGCTATGATTGACATCAACTTATGATATCAGTGCAATTTTAGTATGAAATCATTCATCCAGGTACCTTGAGATGAAAATTAATTAATCTATCAGATTTTATTAAAAAAAAAAAGAAGAAACTTTGTTGTTAGAAGAAATTATTAACAGTTCTCTTCAAACATCAGAAGTCCCTTATGCAAAATCAGTGTTTTTGATATGCTTGTACGTGTTCTGGTTTTAGTGTCCTTCAACATGAAGGTTGTGTGCAACAAAGTTCAATTAAGAATAATCTTAAATCCTCTATGTGTGTAGATTAGGATTGATCACTACAATATTATCACCAAACGACCTACTGTCAATGACTGGGAGATGGCGAGTCTATAAATATAACCGGAGTCAATCTAAGTCAGGAAAACAATGAAGATTTTTTTGGCTTATGAGTGAGGCCTCCCACTAATGAAGACCCAGAATGCTCATAAAATGAAAAAGCCACAGAAAAGGAAAGCATAATACTTATGATTAGAATTATTAGAAATGGACCTAGACTATGAACTTTAATTCTTGTTTAAGATTGGGTTTAAACTAGGGTTTCTAATCTAATATGGAAGCTTCAGGGATCTTGGATTCTAAGTTTTGATTCTGTCTTTTAATTTCACATCACTTTTTGGTCGAAAAATCTTTTCATGTTTCCTTACAATATCAACTAATCTATAATGAATTATATTATGTTATATTTTGAAGCTGTAAGTCAGATGTGATTATATGCCAAATATTTTAAGTGTTAGTAGACATTTTCAGTAATCTTTTCTACTTCATTTTACAGCTAACTCACAGTCTTGTAAGCAGGTAATTGAGCAGTGTTCTGTATCTCCCATCAGCTAGGTAACAGTGACACAAATCAATCTCACTGGCATGAGTAGCTGACATATTCTATTTCCTATTCTTGAACTGCTCCTGGCTGTTTCCTGGAAAATGTTGACAGGATTTGGGTTTGATTTGTGAGGAAAAAGACAGTTTCTGAAATCACAGAACTTCCTACAACTCAGGAGAACATTGGCTGTCTAAAGATATCCTAAATGGACTGTCATGAGCCCAAATTCAAGAGTTAAAGGACCACACCAGATGTGAAAATGGGGAAATAAGTCTAAATAACTCCATGTTTTTAGGTGAGGTTGACTGAACATTTCATTAAAATTCTTTTTTTTTTCTAGTAACTTTTTTTCAGAAATAGTTTTTCCCCATTTTTTAATAAGGCTATATGATTTTTATACATTTTAGGGGCCAGCCTTTCACATGTGTAAGCTACAGATGTTCAAACACAATAGGACTTGCCATGTGATAGTTCACATCCAGGCTGGCTACTGCCACCCAAACATAATGGGGACCAAGAACTAATGGGGAGGTTGCAGATGACCACTCAGGATACCGCAGACACAAGAATCATCATCAAAAAGATATAGTTATGTGAAGGTGGAAGTTGTTCTACCTTGTGTTGTGTTGTGACTTGTCATGGAAGGACAATACCATTTAAATAATGAAAAAGTAGTTTTAAATTAAGCCTGGAGGAACTTTCTAGAAGAGATTTGCTTTTTCTCTGTTTTCCCTTCTTTTAATTTTCAGTCCCCTCTCTGAGATTCACACTCCTAACAGCTGCTTTGCTCTAGAGTGAATGTTAAGACAATGTTGGGTTTGAGTTACAGGAAGGACATCAATACCACACATTTAAAATTTTGCTTCTTCTAGTACTATCACAAACTTGTTGCCCAAATGGAAGGTTTTGAGCTTTTGTATCTCTACCCCTGTAAATGCTGGCTTTAGGTTTCAAGTATTTTTCAGGTTTTGGGGTGGGTTTTTTCAATGTTAAACAGGTCTTGGGTTAACTTTATAAAAAAGAAGACTCAGAATCCTTTTAGTACATTGCGAATTTTCTTCAAAGTATATTCCCTATATAAGTATATTAAAAATACAATACTTGATTGTGAGAAGTTCCAGTCATGAGTGAATTTTACTGCTAAGTTATAAACCCCAGAAAATATAAGTTTATAATGGAAATGCTGACAGACTTCTAACTCTGCCCACTAAACTGCTGCTGGAATGATTTTCTAAGTTGTGTAAAGGCCACTTTAAAGTTTTCTACTTTCCCCCTGTAAAGACAACAGGACCCATTTCATAAGGTGGAACTTTTGAATAAAACTAGCACTGTTCTAATAGTATCCTACCATGAAATTAAATTTGGTTTATTTGGCTATTAATTTCCTCCTGATAGTCATGTTACACTTCTTTCTGAGTATTACATTTTGCCCACTGAAACTGGCAATAGGCAAAGCAAAGACTTTACCTAATAGGACAGAATGCCATGGATAATCAGTATCAATGCATTTCCTAAGACTTAAACTTATCATGTGATAAAGACAAATCAGTGTTCCTTTTAGAACTAGTCTGATTAAACCACCTTGCAGGTTTTGTCAGTATTTTTATTTGATTGAGCACAGAGGCAAGCAGTTTTGTATTGTAGAGTTCAAGCAGTGTAGAGTTCATGATGTATTTTTCCCTTTTTCTTACAGAAAGGATCATGCATAAAGAGTTGGGAAATCTATGATAATAAAAGCTACGACACCACTAATAATAGGTTTAATTCATTTCACGAACATTCATCAAATTCCTGTTGGTTTCTTTTTTGAAGTTTTCTTAAGTACATAAAGTATTTATAAAGGGCATGCAGAAGTTTAATATACAAGGCCTGTAAATTTAGAGTTTCACATTATTTCTGCTAATCGAAGAATCTCTGTAATGCCTAAACTCCATAGCTGGTTCCAGAGTAGAGATTTTATCAATTTTAGTCTTCTGGAGCACTGTGTGCGCTACATAAAACAGCATTAAAGGTAATAAACCAAAATAGAATACCTTAGAATGTAATTTTCCAAACCACTTATTAAAATATGCTTAATGAAATATATAGTAGATACATTATCTGTAGAATCAGACTGAAATTTTAGTAAGTAATTCTAGCCTTTTCTGCTTATCCACAGGTTAATCTTTACATTTTTCCATATGATGGCTGCAAATATTTTAGATTTTATAAAGCAGATGCACATTACACCAGTCCCTTTGATCAGTGTGAGAGTCTAGGTAAGATTTTCATCATCAGTCATACATCATACATCAGACAGTACCCTAACGCTTTCACAGTATGTGTGGAACTCAAAGGTAAGCAGCGACTGTCACTAATCAGAAGGTACTGGTTGGTAAAAAGGAAAGTAGTCTGCTCCTTGCTGAAAATCCCAAGAGAAAGTATTGCTGGTGATCTCTTAGGAATTTCACTTACTTGAGGAAAGAGATTGCTGAACTGCCCAGCAGCTTGATTGTCTGACATTCCCAGTTACTTCTCATAGTGATGCACTCCTGAGTAGCGATACAGTCTGGATATGCTTCTTGCTCCCTGAAATCTGTTTCCTTAGATGTAGTCCTCCCATGAAAATCGAGATGAACATCTACTTTCACAGGGTACTCAGTTTTGGGCAGGACCTTGGGCAAACACTTGAACCTGTTGCCAGATTAACTGGGGCTCCAAACCAACTGTCTGTGCCCTTTATATCTGAGAGGCATTCTTCATTCTTCCTGTGTTCTCCTAGTCATTCAGGTCCAGATATTTCTATTTTCCTTCCTGGCATCAATGATATACACACCACACTTCATATACCATAAGTAATTGTGCCAAATGGAATTCAACTGGGTATATCAGAGACGAACTTTGTATTTTTGTTAGAAGCATATACCACACTTCCTGACCGGAATCTTGTAAATTCCGTAATATATGGTACTTTAAGTTTTCTATATACATTTCCTATGTCCTGGAGCCAGTTGAAGAGATTGGTCTTAGGTTTGAGGAGATAATCTTCATGGAAAGGTTGATAAATGTGTGGGTTTTTCCACAAGTTTCATGAAACTACTTCAGCATATGATGACATCTCTGTGTGCATGTTAGTAGTGATCATTGGAGTTCAGTTCATGAGGGCATGAAGGCTATTATTTAAGGAACAGCAGACATCTGAAATTTTTCTTTGATACATGTCTCTGATGTTTAGATGGGGAAAAGCAGGTTAGGTTGCAGGCATTAAATGTTAGGATGCTTGAGGATGCATCTTCATAGCAAAGTGTATGAGGTCTGTCAAGTTAAACAAAGGTCCAATAATTTTAATCTACATTATTTTAGTTCTTTTTATAACTGATAGAAATTTAAACTCAGTTCTATTGATTTATTGTTGCTAATAACATTTGTTCTTGATTTTAATGAAGATCATAGAATCATAGAATCATAGAATCACTAGGTTGGAAAAGACCTTAGAGATCATCCAGTCCAACCGTATCTGTCCACCACTAAACCATATCTCTCAGCACCTCATCCACCCGTCTCTTAAACACAGCCAGGGATGGTGACTCCACCACCACTCCAGATATTATCATGTGTCTCATTCTTGGCATATGCCAATGTAAATAACTCAGCCTTCCTTCATACAAATGAGTTTCTATCAGTGACACTTAAGATCACTATACTCTTATACAAATTCACACTGAAGACTCATGTAAATAATTAAAATAGTCATCAAACAATTTTGAAAATGTAATTAGTGCTGATCTATCTATTTTTGTCTCTTCCACTTGTCTTTTTCCCTGTCCAGAGCATTAATACATAAATGTCATTTATTAACATTTTGTTGCTCATGAGGATCAAAAGAATGTCTGCTCCTCAGAAGGGTATCTTTGCATGCATGCACATTGCACATGGACATTTGGACCACTCTTTATCCTTCTGTGTATTAAGTTAGTAATTTGATAAATACAGATGTGACACATCAGAAGTATAAGAAATCTGTCACAATTAACAGTTCTGTATTGCCAGCATCACTACCACACCTTCTGGTAGAAGTGAATGTGAAGCTGAGAAAATTCTTAGGCGTGAAAGGGTTGCATTCACAATTTATTTAGTACGCCAAATACTCCAGCCATCATTATACATCTGGTTGATGACCACAGAGAGAGGACAAAGTATATTGAAGAAGTTTAAAGAAACAGGGACAAATACTGATATGTCTCTATTCACAGCTACAACAGAGGAAGAAACAAAACACTACTGTCTTTTTCTTCACAAAAAATCAACCAATAGTTTGGAACCAAAATATACTTAATCTCAGATTTTCACACAGGGGAAAAAAAGCCCAAACGAACAAACAAACAAACAACAGAAGAAGAGAAGTACCTATGCAGCCATAGGTTAGGCAGCAAAGATCACTTTTAAGGAAGAGAAAGAACACCATAAAATTTGTGACACAAATTTTTCAAATTTGTAACTTCCATGAAGTCAAGCTAGCAGCAAGACACAATAAAAATTCTAAAACCTGTAATGTGGTAACAGTAGAAACAACTACTTTGGGGTTCATAATCTATCCCATTACTTTTATAAATCCCAGCTATGACATAAGATGATGGAATTTTTTTATTGTGTTTAAAATTACTGAGCTGAAGAACATGGTCTGTAATTCTCAATTTTGTAGTCACCAAGGGAAAATATTATAGTGGTTTAACATGACAGGTAGACAAATGGCACAAAGACTTTCATTAAATATTCCTTAATTCATTGACAAAAGAGTACATTAGAAGTCATTGTTCTTGCTCTCAAATTTTCTATACATATATGACTGAGCACTAAACTTCACTACAAGAAACAGGGACAGAGTATTTGATTTTAAGTCTAACTTCTCATCCCACTAAACAAGCACAGCTAAAAGAACAATGAATGTGAGAAATTCACATTTAATATAGATCTTTGAGCATCCTGCAGGGCGGTAGGAACTAGATGATCTTTCAGGTCCCTTCCAACCCAAAACCATTCTATGATTCTATCATTTTAATGTTGTTCTGAGATTCAGTCCAGATATTAGAACAAATCAGAACTGTGTTTCTGTAGTTTGTTGAAATGTATATACTATTTACATTACACATTTCATTTAAATTATATTTCACAAAACAATGAAAGTAGGTAATACATAATTTTCTCAACCTTTAATCATACACTGGAATAAAAGGCAATATTATCACACTACGACATAAGAAATTTACATTTTCTAATTGCCTGCTGTTTGAATTTCAAAATTCTGAAATTAGCCACATGTGCAGAGCAAACCAGAGAAAGTTGTTAGAGGGGAGTATTTACATATTATGTTTAGCACACTAGAATGCAGGTGAGGCTTTCCACCAGTTCTTTCCACCATTCGTCATTACTTACGAAGTCGTGTTTAAATAAAAACTAGCCTTTCTCTTAAATAAAAACCCAAAACCAAACACCACTGAAAAAACCCAACCAAATAAAAAGCCAAAACAGAAAACACTGGCAGTTGTAGTTCTGTGGAACCGAAGTTACAGTATGGTTTATAGTGGTAGGAGAGGAGGCAGCACTGAAAAAATATTATAGCAAATATTTTAGCCTTTCAGTCCGGAGACTAAAAGGGAGCATCGGTTTAGTGTTAACACTATGGTCAAGTAAAGCACTTAAATCCATAACTTTAAACACAAGCGTGTTTACTTGTGAGTTAAACACAACCAATAAAACTATTTGTTTACTTAAACTGATGTACATATTTGTTGGCTTTGTTGATTATAGTCAGAAAAGGGTGACTAATACATATGAAAGAATTTGGTTACTGAGGTTCTCTGTCAATGCTGTTGAAAAAAAAAATCTTGTTTTATTTATCATTTCATATTCATTTTCAAAACAGTTATACTATCCACTTACCAGTAAACTGCTGGGCATTCTAGCTGAATGTACATCAGTCACAATAGTTGAAGACTGATCCATCCTACCAAATGAACATGCAATACACCATTTGCAAACTTTGAATATAAACATGTAATTGGGATTGTAGATTAGGTTTCATCACTCTGATATGAATTACTAGTATATTAACGGTTCATAAGTATTTGGATATTTATCAAAATGTCAATATTCTCAGAATGATCATAGATGTAGATATTTACCTAACATACAATACTTTAATTAGTTGTCAATATTTCAATAATTTAGAAAGAGCAAGCAAGCAAAACTTCTACTGATGTGATAATCATAGACAAGATATTGACATACCAGGTGTGAACATATTATTTTATAGAAAGAGTTTACTGATATCCAGTTGTGCTGGTTTTAGTGGATTCACAAATAATGGATACATTATGTCAAACAACATAACCTAAGAAGCCCAAAGAATTTACAAACACAAGTGGACTTTTTACAGAACTAATTGTATGTCTGTAAACAGCAACACATACCATTTTTGGTTTGTTTCACAAAACATATAATTTTGGTTCTTTCATTTTTCTTCCACTCTATGAGTAAAACATGGTCATGTTATGATTCTCCAAGGGAAAATTGTTGCTTCTGCATTGTGTGGCAAAACTGTGGCAAGTTAGCTTGAGATGGTTTGGGCTGATATTTGCTTGCTTGATTCTTTGAAAATGAGAAAATGTGGAGACCAGAAAAATAAAAAAGCAGGCTAAAAAGAAGAAATTGTTTCTGCATATCTTCAAAGACCAAAATGGCCCAATGTTGCAGACAGATGTTAAGAGGTCGATTTTTTCCTGAGAGCAAATACGAATTTTATAGGAATATACAAGGATACATATGCTGTTTGCTATTGCTGAACACTAGGCAAAGCATCTAAAATTTCATTAAAAAATCATTGAAGTTACTATTTTTAAAAAAGTGAAAATCACAAGTATTATTCATCTTCTCATAATTGTGTTTTCTTTGTACTATACAGAAAGCCAGAGAAATAAGTGCAAAATATTTATGAGAAATGATGAATGGAATATAAGTTGACATTAATATTCTCTTAAGGTTCCCATTGTTTTTCTAAATATTTCTGAATGCACATAAGAACAATACATTCACCCCAAGGCACACAAATAAAGTATTTTTTATGATTTTGTTTTGACAGGGAGAACACTGCAAGCTGTTTGTCGTGGACTGATACTCTGTGCTAAGAGACATATGTGTTGGCTTATTGAACGCAATAAATGTACCTATGCCAATGTTTTAGAGTGTTTAATACTCTCAAGAAAGTCAATACAGAAATATTTCTCCTGCTCTCACAATTACTGTCTCTTCTTAACTACCTTCCATGATGTCCCAGGGTGGTTCTCTTAGCAGAACCATTATTTCTGATTACATTTCTTGCAGGGGGCTAGGAAGTGAGAAAATGTGAGAAAAATATTTGAAACAGGCAGAATCCAGAAATAGTACCTTCAGATTAGTTGTTTTGCTGCTGCTTGCTATACGTCTCATTTGTTGAAAACTATTTATTTCTATTAGCCTCTTTATTACTATTATTCTTTTAATAATATATCTTTGTGACTTTATATTATTCATCACTTCTGATGGACAGACAGCCTTAGAGCTTATGAAACAGATGTATAAGCACTTCCAAAAATTCCAGGTCCATGTTCATACCTTGAATGCATGTTATGTCCATGCTCCTTTTCTCTTTTGCTATCCTCTGAATTAACATGTGTGTGCATGAGTGCACACACATTGCCATTGATGCCTTCATTCTTTATTACTTTAAATGTGTAAAAGCTTGAGTAAATAAGTGGTTTTCTGGATCCTTCTCTTCTGCCCATACAGGTAGTTATGACTTTACCCTAAACTTCAAATACTTAAAGTAAGAGGAATCAATCAAATATCTTAATGTAATTTCCAAGTCTGCACATTTTTACATTATGCAATAATCTTCTTAACAAAACCATCCCAAACACAACCTTCTACATTTATATATTATATTTCTTAATGAAGAATTTGATATACAGATTCCATCTCACATATTTATACATTTGGCTGACACGTCAGGCTGTGGTAACATAATACGCATCTGCAACAAAAGTAGTACGCTAGTTTAAAAAAGAAAAAAGGACAGTACAACTAAATCCCTAATATATAACATGAGGTAAGCAACATGAAAGTACAGAACAGGGAATTTTAATAATTAATAATATTGTGACACATAATAAATAAGCTGGTGATTTCAAGTTTTCCTGTTTATTTTACATTTGACTATACACAGGCTTGCATTTGAATGAAGTATAACTCATTCAATGACTTTACAAAAACACATCTTGAATTTCTTTTCAGAATTTCCATCTTTTCTACAGTCACGACAGTATCATGTACTAGATATTTTAAAATCTGTTTAACACAGTAATTGATTTTTTGTTTTCAGAAAATAAAAAGAAAAAAAAGAATTGGATATCCTCTTTTCAGCTGTTTCTGAGAGAGATGCAGTACAAACAGGCAGATTTAGTGAGTGAGGAACTTGTAATACACTTGAATGCAAGACACTCATTAAACCTCATATTAGCCTAAATGTCTGGGTGGCAAAGACCATGGAACTCAGAAAGCCTCTGTGAATTTAGGAGAGTAAAAAAAAAAATTAAAAAAAAATCCACTCGTATCTTGAGTGGAATTTCTCAGCTGCATGACTGCAGTAATGCTACATAACTCTGTCTGCAGTGGTAAATTAAAATAACTTTTCAGGCTGAAACTCCCAGGAAAATTTGTTTCTTGCTATTACAGTGTGACCTTGGAAAGCCATTAAGGGCTAGATTAAAAAAAAAAGAAAAAAATTAGATCATCTGTTTTCTAGCACTGAATTAAAAACCTGAGTTAAGTGCCTAGAATTGCAATGTGCTAGATTTGTCAGAAAGGGACTGCGCACAACCAGACAGACTTCTTAGATGGGCATTAACTTGATCATCCAGTAAGGAAATGCAAAAGATGGCAAAATTTCTTAATCTCCAGCTCAAGACTGCAAACATCTTGCTAAGAAAATACATTCATACATTACCAAGAATTGCAGATCATGATCTTATCATAAAACTATGTGTCTCCACCTACTTTAAGAAAAATTTCACCATGCGGTTTCCCCTCCTCCCACACACACTAATTTTAAGAAAAATATCTTAAACTTTTCTTTTAAGATGTCAGTATTCTTACCAATATGCAACAAATCATTTAGTGCAGGCCCTTGCTTAGGTTGGGAAGGCTTAAGTTTAATTCATTCCCCTGCTTCAGCACAGCTCGGTCTACTGTTGTCTTTTGCACGGGCATTGCTGTAGCTACTTTTATCTATTTGGAGGTGTACTGGGCTCCCAACCCTTCCTTGTGAGGCTGTCCCACGATGTTAAAGCCAAACATCCAAACAAACAAGCAAATAGTCAAACAAGCAAGACCTTCTTCCAGGAGGGCCAGAAAGAAGGAGCATGACATGGAAGTGCAGTGGTTAGGATTCTCACCTGCAGGGCAGGGGTGAAGAACTTTTTATGTATTTTCACCATATGAGGGACTATGCTGAAAGTTCCCTGTTCTCCATAATTTCCAAGGCAAACCTTGTCTTTAGATTGCAGCTGGGTACCAATCTGGTTTTCTTCAAGGTCCAGTCTGAGACTCCTGTAGCCTGCTCAGAGGCAGCTTTAATATTCAAAACTGAGGAACATACAGTGTTTAAGTATCTCATGAGACAAATGCCTGTGTTGTTTTAAAGCCTGGAGTTTTAATTATATGGGCCTTATTCCTGCTTAAATACTGCCAAAGTAAATAACTCATTTTAGAGGAGCTAGATCTTATACTGCATGCCTGAGTCTTCAGTTCTGTGCTTGGAAGCTGTGATAAGGACAATTACATCAAAATTTACATTCAGCAGAAAACTTCTTAGAATATGGTTAACTTATTCAGAAGTCCTCCATGGGGTCTGTATTTTTACCTCTTCTACATGTGTCTAATGGTGTAGGAAAAATCAGATTTGAACAGCATCTGTGACACTTTGACAGAAAAGTGTCTTTTTTTGACCCATAAGGAGTGTAGCAGGATCTGTCACCTAAAACGTTTAGGTTTATATACTGCAGAAAACAGCCAGGTTAAAAAAAAAAAAAAAAGTTCTCAAGTTAATTCCTGTTTTTGTCTTAAACGAAAAGGTTAAAGTCAAGTGTCCTTACCTGAAGAACCACTTTTTGGTTTAGCATTTAATAACACAATTTAAAATGTGCATATGCTAAACATTATTTGATAGCAAAAATGACATTCGCAAAGACAGTGCAATGAAGTATAAAGGATAAGGCTCAGCAGGGGTTTGTCTCTGCCTTGTGAGCAGCAGATAAAATATCCTTTTCTTGCAAGTGTTCTCATCCTTTCCACTCTCCAAGCCGTTCAGCTATAAAAGCTGCAGTCTGATTTAATAGCTTTTCTTGCAACTGAAAATAAGTGTTTTAAGACGTTAATATGTGTCTCAGAACCGCTATTTTGTTTCTGTCATTTAGTCGTGTCAAATTCTTCACATCCTGACAACAAGACCTAACAGGCAATTGCTTGCCAACTTTTCCTTTCATAAGACGGAAAAGAATACAGTTCACTTCTTTGCACCTAAAAAAAGCAGGAGGTAAAAACCCCTCTAATCCACGACTGTAGAGAAATGCAGAGATGAAAACATGAGCAGGGTACATACTGCCCCGACTGCAGGCTGACAAAGAAGGGGTGCATTTGTCAGCTCCTCTGGAGCAAAATAACAAAACAAAAATTCTGGAAAGAATTTTTTTTTTTTTTTAATTATTCTCAGGACCAGCATTCCATTACCTATTACTATTCTGCTGCGCAGCAATCTACATTAGGTGCCAAGTAAAATGTTCAACCTTCTGCTGGGGAATCAGAACACTTCCCCTAAGAATAAATGCCAATAGCTGAAACTCGTCACCAGGGCCCAAGTATTCTGCAGAGTACCTTCTTGCTCCTCAGAAGCACTGTCCATTTATAAAATGTGTGGATCACATCTCATTCCTGGTGTCACCTGAACTAGTCGTCACACATGTACAAAGCTGACTTGTAATATTTTTTTCCTTTGTATTAGCTTTATAATATAAATTTCACGTTAGATGCTGCATATGAAGCATTCATATCAAGGCACATGAACATCTGCAGTGATTGAAGGGAACTCTTTTTTTGAAAGTCAGTATTTATTTGAAGCTTTCTATCTTAGCCTTTCTTACCTTTTCTTTTGGATAAGAGGGGCTGTGGAACTGCTATTAAGAAACAGAGACTAAAGAACCATTTTTCTTTCCATGCAGTTCATTATTTCATTAGCTGTTCAGCAACACTCCAGAACCTAACTTCCTCAAATTATTGGTGAGTTAGCTAAATATACAGCTAAATGTTATGTTCGTGTGTAAATAACTATGTGATGTATATTTAAAAAAAAAAACAAAAAAAAACCCCCAAAACAAATACAGGAGTTGTATTGGAGCTGGCTGAGATGGAGTTGATTACGTCCATAGCAGCCCTCACAGTGCTTTGCTTTGCACTGGCAGCCAGGGAGGCATTGATAACACATCAGTTTTTTGGCTGCTTCTGGAGCAACCTTGATGTATACTAGAACCCAGCTTCCCAAGAAATGATTGGGTACCGTCTGCTGATGGGAAGTAGAGAAAAAAATCTTTGTTCTCCTTCGCTGCCATACAATGCCCTAGCTTTTGCCTTATTAAACTGCCTTTATCTTGACCTAAAAGGTTTTCTTCCATCTTATTTTCTTCCCTGCACCATTCTGCTGAGGAGGGGAGTGATAGAGCGGCTTGGTGGGCACCTGGCATCCAGCCAAGGTCAACCCAATGGAGCTACATCTACATGAGATAAGCTGTAATTAATTATTATTGGAGAAGAATCCTAAAGCACTTGTGAAAAGCTGAAAGCCCTCCCTCATTGAAAAAGTCAAGTACCAGCAAGAACTTAGTAAGAGATGGCTTCAGCTCTGAAGAGTTTAGTGTCTCAGGGTTGAAGGAAATGGTGTAAAAAGATGAAATGTCTTCAGATCCTCAGAGCAATATTTCATTTTATTGGACCATATTTTCTACATTTATTCTATTTCAAAAATTGAAGATATTTCAGCTCAAAAACAAGCAGACATTTTCTATGCTATTGATAAAGGACAGTCTCATAGTTCTTCAGTGAGAACCTTCTACTGTTTTTTTGAATGCTTAGAAGTCATATCCTTGAGACATCTCACTTTATTCAGATTATTTGATAAGAAAGGAGAAAAAGTGGCTAGAGGACTTCATTATCTATAGAGAGATTCTGCTAGACCCCAGTCTTTTGATCCAAGAGTAAAGTAACTATCATTAGTGTTAATGCTGTATCAATGTATTTTATACCATCCACCTCTTCAGGTTTTCTTAATGGCACATAAACCTTGACTATTATCTGTAACTAGAATTATGATAAAAATAATCACACACTGCTGCACTGAAAATATTTGCATGAATCAGCTGAATAAAAAATATTCATATCAATGGAGTATTAGTTAAAAAGAAAAAAAAAAGAAACCAAAGACTAAATTGCAAACTAAATTTTGATAAATACAGTATAATTCTATTAATTTGCTTCTGTTTTGGGGTTTTTGGGTGGGTGTGGGGTTTTTTGTTTGGTTGGGTTTGTTTCCCCCCCCTTAAAACTCATACAGTCAAGTTCCTCCATAAATGGAAGTTCAGTATTTTGGTCTCACAGAGGAGAAAAATGAAGATTCTAATATAATAGTATGATGTCAGACATTAGGCTTTCCTTCAATGCATGGACCAAAAGGCAAAATATTCCATTACTAAAGAATATTGGCTGCAGAGAAGACTGAGTCCCACTGTCACTTCATAACAATTCCATGCCCAGATAACCCTTGCAACAATTTAAATATATGAATTACAAAGCAGTATAAGAAATAAAATGTAATTCTCTTGATTCATATTCCTGAGAGAATTCACCATGTTAGCCCTTACTGCTGGTTGAATCTTGCCCTGAGACTTACACATTCAAGCAATATACAAAAACATGTGATTTTTCTGTGCAGTAGTGTATAAGAACTAAATAGATATTATCAAGAGATGAATTGCATGGAAGTTCAAAATTCCAAATATCAATTTCATTCTAAAAATCATCCTTTGAAAAACATATATTCTTCTGAATCTTTTTCTCTTTTCAATGGCATTTGCAATTGTTTCATTTATCATTGCAACTTTTTATAATGTTCTAAAGTCTTTAAATGTCCTGGCTAATATATATTCCTTATTCAGCATCATTCACAAAGAAAACTATACATCAAGTTGAAAAAGTATTTTACTTTCCCATATTCTGGGCTGCAAACTGTGAGAGAAGTAAGTTTATCAACCTAATATTGTTACCATCAATTTACTTCATTGGTAAATCACAGAGGAAACAATGTTTTTGTCTTTATCTTATAAATGTATATTTCACTGAAACTCGGAACCTGAAATAATATTGTTTTGGGGAAAATAATTAGCTATATATACACATGCACGCAATTCTGTAATTTATTTGTTTCTGGATGCCAGGTACCCATCAAGTTGGTCTAATATTCCCCTCCTCAGCAGGGGGAATAAAGATGTAAAAAAACCCAACCCTGTGGCAGTTTAATAAAAGCAAAAGCAAAGGCTATGCGTGGAAGCAAAGGAAAACAAAAGATTTATTCTCTACTTCCCATCAGTAGGCAATGCCCAACAGTTTCCCAGGAAGCAGGGCACCAGCACACGTAATAGTTGCTCTGGAAGACAAACTTCATAAATAACAGATGTCCCTCCTTCCTCCCACTTTTTCTTAGCTTTTATTGCTGAGTTGATGTCATATGGTGTGGAATATCCCTTTGGTCAGTTTGGGTCAGTGTCCTGGCTGTGTCCCCTCCCAAGATCTTGCTCACCCCCAGCCTACTGGTGAGGGGTCAATGTTGGAGAGGCAGCCTTGTGTGATAACACTGGTGTGTTATCAACCTTTCTAGCTCCTAATACAAAGCACAGGACTATGAGGGCTGCTATGGTAAACATTAATTCCAGCTCAAACAGACCTAATACAATACCAATATTAATGTGATAGCCTACTCATGAAAAAAGATACTGCCTGTATGTTAATTCCTTGATTTATTCCATCGACTGCTTCATTTTTTCCATGAGATGAGGCTGAAAAAATATTCTGAAAGAAATTCCATTTAAATTAGAATGGCAGTTGGCTGTCATAGCTGGATCAGTCCTTCTATTCACAAATTCATAGAAAAGAAGTGATTACTGTTATCATCTAACTTGAACCCACAGACAACAAATGTCTGGAAACTTTGCTGAAACAAACCCGATCAGAACTAAAACATAACTTAAAAAAAACCCAACCAAACAAAAAACCCCACCCTGTCTTGCGATAGAGATTTCAAGAAATACTGAAATCCTGTTCCAGATTTTTTCCAGATTTTTTTAGATTTGAAGTATTCTACTTTTCTAAAAAAAAAAAAAGAAAAGAAAAGAAAAGGAAAAAATACTCCTTTAATATCAAATCATTTTTGAGCCTGTCAACCTTGTTATAACTTGTTACACAGACAAAGCCCCCTGTTTCTGTTCTCTACACCAGTATTCTCAATCTGTGACAAAATTTCCCAAACCCATTCCTTTCCTCTGAGAAGCCTGCATTGTTCATTAAGGGCATATTTAATTAAGCATAATTTACAATCCTTTGATCACTTTCATGGTTCTTCTTTGAATTCCAAAGTTATTTCAATAACCTTAACTGCAGAAATCTAAACTGAACACCAGGATCCAGCAATAAAAATCAGTGCCAATTGTATATCATCTGCTATAGGATATTATCATGTGAATTCATCCAGCAATTAATTTTTCAGCATATCAAAGTGCGAAACCATGAACCCAGTCACTAAGTTCTTTTCCAAAGTCACTTTTTTCCAAAACACAGTATCAAATCATACACAAGGCTTCATATCTGACTTTAAGAAGATGAAGGTCTGTTTTCTTGTATCCAAAGAAATTCTGACAAATCTTTATTGGTGGCTATCTGCTTCCTTATTTTCTGCTTTCTCTTTTTGTCATCTGCAGATACATTCAGTAATGACTTTGTGTTTTTATTTTGCCTGTTTCTTCAGACTGTTTTTTGAGGGAAATGTTGAACAGTGTTAAATGAATGTCTGATCTCAAGTACATACTAGAACCACCTAAACTTCTTTTGATGGAAATTTCGCACTTATGTTCTCAGATCTAACTTACAATTTTTAATCTATTTAATATGCACATAATTAAAGACTTATGTGGTATGAAGCCGTACAAAAATCCAAGTGCATTAAAACACTGTTATCTTTATCAACCA
Organism: Eurypyga helias; assembly: GCF_000690775.1. Lineage (NCBI taxonomy): Eukaryota > Metazoa > Chordata > Aves > Eurypygiformes > Eurypygidae > Eurypyga > Eurypyga helias. The sequence goes on from NW_010273712.1 coordinate 116,947, forward strand.
AACCTGTAATTGCAAGTTGATTTTAACAAGTTCCATTTTGCTTAAACTCATGCCAATTGGTTTTGATTCTGTTGCCTTAGGCCCATTCTTACCAATCTGTTACATTGCTTAGAATGGATATCAGATGAGCAAATATATAATCCATGCTAATGCTCACTTTCCAGAATTCCTCTACAAATCAGAGCTTTCTTAGTACAACAACATACCTAGGATCCAAGAGGTGGGAATTTTCTACATATTATCTCCAACATTAACATTTATAAAACAAATGTAAGAAGAACGATCTCAAAAATTTCTTCCAGGAAGCTAAATAAACTAAAATATTCCAAACTGCATACTTTGCTCAATAGGGATAAGATGAAGGAATGAACAGTACATGACAGATCCTTGTTACTTTGCTTAATTAGAAATATAATGAATACAGCTGAGAATCTACAGAGTCTGCAACTGAAACAAACAGCTATTTTTTAGTACTGTCAAACATTAACTTTACTCACATTCTACAATCTTCCAAGATTAATAGAAAATCAACATTCCTTATCTAAATAAATCCTTGCTTAGGTAAAATCAAGTTATCTGCTTGAAATTCCCAGTTAAAATCTCCACATTTTCTATGGTTTCTGGATTTAATCTCTTTTCAAATTTAAGTTTTAAACCATTGAAGCTACAATTATTTCCCCCTCAGTTATTTGAAATTTCATTTTAGACAGAATGATTGTTTATTTTTAAAAAAACTTGTTAAAATATGCCTTAGATTTCCTCCCTATATTTTTTTTTGTTTAAATTCCTTTCCCCACGTAATACAACTCTAAACTTTCCCTTTTGAAAACAACAAAGTAAGCATTTCTGATTGAGACATTATTGAAACTACATTGTTGCTGAGTTCTCTTGTGTCCATTTACCCATTCTGCAAGTTACTATGCTAGAGAGAATGAACACACAGTCCAAATGACTCTTCATAATTTGTGCTTTATTAAATTATTTCCCTGACAGTTTGATGTACAGCTGTGTGTAGTGAAAGTATAAAATGTAATACAAAATTTTAACTAGAATCATTACTACTGAATTGTGCATATGAAGCCACAGACTTGCAAAAGCAGACGTTTGTTTCCCAAAGAGCTGTTGTTGCAAGTAAAATATGACACAACATGAAGCAAAAAAGTGTGACTCACAGAAGGAAGATCACACAAACAGAAGATTCTGGGGTTGCTGGATACCATATGATGTTACATTTTCCTTTAAAACATTAAGGACTTGCTTTGTACAAACATATTTCCTCATTTAGGGGAAAAAAAATCAAGAAAGTGACAATTGCAGATGTGCCTGGTTGAACTAAGAAGGATATACTTTTATCCAGTCATTTAATTTAAAATCTGTGCCTCTTATTCACCCAAGGTCCAGCCTGATTTAAAGGAACAGTTTCACAGCATAAAGTTAAGGCCTCTCACTCTACTGGTGAGGAGAACCACTAGTCTCTTATTAAGAGTCTAAGTGTTACCTAATTGGTCACTGATTTTATCTCATATCATTTAAGATCTTTGTATATAGAGCTACTACTGAGGAAATAGCTCTGTTTGGGCTAAGCAACTAAGGCCAGCAGCAGTGTAAGAGTTAGCTTTCTGTTCAATAGCTCAGGAAGGAACACAAGGAGCAGGCATGTTTTCTGTCCTTTGCTACTTACGAGTTTTGTAATACGGTACTTTTATAAAAATCCTTAAATCTTTTACCTATTTGGTTATATCATAACAAAAGATGTTCACACTTACAATTATGTAAAGCATATGCATTCCCTTTGGAGTAAAGTAATAATTTGTTTCACTGTATCAACCTAATGTGCACACAAGTCACATCATGATTAATTGCTATCCTGTACCTGTGGACAAAAGCAAGGGGAGAAAAGGCCAAGATGTCTGACCCTCATATTGATAGTATCCTATGTGTATTAGAAGTATGCTCATATTGCTGCATCACCTGGGACCAAATTAATACCAAACGAATTGTACTCTGTGGGCAGCCCATGCTAGAGCAGGCTGTTGGTAGGAGCTGTGGATCCATGGAGAGAGGAGCCCAGGCTGGAGCAGGCTGCTCCTGAAGGACGGCACCCCGTGGGGGGGACCCACGCTGGAGCAGCTCATCAAGAACTACAGCCCGTGGGAAGGACTCATGTTGGAGCAGTTAATTGAGGACTGTCTCCTAAGGGAGGGACCCCACGCTGGAGCAGGGGCAGAGTGTGAGTAGTCCTCCCCCTGAGGAGGAAGGAGCGGCAGAGATGATGTGTGACGGACTGACCACAACCCCCATTCCCTGACCCCCTGTGCTGGTGGGGGAGGAGGGAGAGAAATGGGGAGCAAAGCTAAGCTCTGGAAGAAGGGAGGGGCTGGGGATAAGGTGTTTTTAAGTTTTGGGTTTACTTCTCATTATCATACTCTGATTTGATTCATAATTAATTAAACTAATTTCCCCAAGTCAAGTCTGTTTTGCCCATGACAGTAATGGGTGAATGATCTCTCCCTCTCCTTATCTTAACCCATGAGCCTTTAGTTGTATTTTCCCTGCCCTCCCCAAAGACCTGAGGAGGGAGTGATAGAGCAGCTTTGGTGGGCACCTGGCATCCAGACAAGATCAGTCCATCACATTCATTAATTAAAGTATGGTTCAAAGAAGAGCTAGTTTAACTTCCTGCTAATGAATAGAAACTATGTCAAAATTAACCTATCACCTGTCTGTGAGCTGACAATTCTTTGAACCAGAAAATTGAAATAAGGAAACTAACTGGAAGGTACGAAGTACAGCAGCCATCGTCTGCAGCATATATGTAAAGCGTTTTCTTATTTCAAGAAATAAAATTCACTACCACATTTTAGCCCAAGTGTGAATCTGGGATCAGTGAAGGAAGAATGTTTGCATCCAAATGAACATGTTCATATGAGCAAGGCTGATTAAAAGTTGGTAACATTTTAAAGAAAACAGAATTGAGATAAAACTTGATTTTTGAGTATATATATAGTGCCTTGTGCATTTCAAATCTACCCAGATTTTTATTAAGCATGTTAGCTTAGGTTCCAAAACATCATATGTGTGTCATCCTAAAACTCCTTAAGACTGATTTAGTTCTTTTTCCAGCTTTTCTGTAAGACAAAGTAGATCATGCTGAGTTCCATATTGCTAGGTTTCTTCCACCGCTCCAGCTTATATATGTAGCACTACATTTTCCCAACACGGCAAATTGCAATGTAGCTATTCTACTAATCACTGAAAATAATCCCTTCATATTCAAAAGTTAGAGAGCTTCCATAAATACAACCAAAATACTACTTTTACTGTTTCTATTACAAAGATAACTACTGCACAAAGCCTGAATCTTCCATGGTTTATTCATTGCTCTGAGAATTAAGCTCGTCTGCCAGAATCCATACAGCTGGTTCTTATATCAGAAAAACAGTGGTTTGCCTTAATGTTCAGCTTCCAGATTTTATCTGTAGTAGCTCATGGTTACCAAAAAAAAAAAAAAAAAAAAGTTTTACTTGTAACTTAACAAATTTAAGTACTCTCCTGGGGAGGTAGACTTTTTAATAAGACTATTTAAATCTGTAAAAACATTTCTTTAATTCATATGTATTTGTTCTTGAATAGTCAAATAATTGTACACTAAACTGTTTCATCACTCAGCATTATTTAACATAAGCACCTGTAGCTGATTTTGTGATGGTTTTAACTCTCCTCCAAGCAGATTTTGTTATTTTTATATAATCTCTGAATGATGTGTTCAACAAGAAAAAAAAACAAAACAACAGTGATCAATGTACTCGCGTCCAGTCCAGAGTCCAACAGAGTAAAGGCACAAAATGATTTCCAATTTTTCCACTGTATACCTTTATTTTCCCTAGAGAAAAGAAATACACATTAAATAACAGTAGCCTTGAGTTTATTTAGTTGTACTATTCAAGTCAATTTTGATATTACATCTTTATGCTGTTGTTGTCATTTATTCTTTTATTTCGGCCCTTAATGAAGGAAACAAATACCTTAAAGTCACATGAGCTTCAGGCTTGTGAGTGAGGTTTCTGAATATGTGCCGTACAGAGGATACCTTTTCTACCGTGCCTGCAGATATATCCTAGCAGTCTCCAAGTTCTAAAATCAGGGGCTGCTGTGACTATAAACATAGTGGAATAGAATTCAGCTCACAAGAAAATTATTCAGGACTTCAGTAAGTTTTGCAGTCTATATAGTGTTCAGTGTTGACATGATTTTGCTTAAACAAGTGTAAAACTTGTTTGTGTTAAAAATCTAAAGTTAAAATATGAGAAAAAGGTAAATCGAACTTAATGTTTCAGATTTTGTCATTTTAAGATTGGCTTAAAGCTGTTTTGCAATAATATGGGCTCTTTGAAAATAAAGAGTTTCAGTTTGGTATCTTTGGAAATTATAATTTCAGAAATGAATGTTGATGCATTTTAAGTGTTTAAAATCCAGTGCTAGAATTTGTTTTCTAACTTTGCAATATGACACCCAGTCTAATCTGCTTGACGTCTATCTCTATGCTTTAAAAACAGCTACAATGTAATATCTGTCTACATTAAACACTTGTAATAGGCGTAGTTGTATTTTTATGTTTCCCTCGTGAATGCAAGAGAGAATTCACACTAAATAAGCTCTGTCCTGCTTAACTAAATTTAGAAACTATTTTATGAAGTATTTTAGGTCAGACTTTCAGAGGATCTCTTTAATTTATAAATATTATCTATTTGTATTCATAAAAGCCAGCCTTTGTTTATGGCTATGAATATCAAAGTATGAAAATATGTTCACAACTCCTCAACTGGCCCTTGCAAATTTGGATTTTAGCCCAAAGGAATGAATATGTTGACGAAGATTTCCAGACACAGCAAAGAGTATTCTGTGAAAATATGGTTTGAGGACAGCTCTTTCTATCTGAGTGCTAGATGTGCACAGTATAAGAAGTAAAACCAAGAAAAACAAGAGATTTTAAATATTTCTAATCTTACTGTGGTATCCCATTCCACTTCAAAAAAGAACACACAATGGGCAAAGTTTTCACAAAATAGTCAGTGTAGGAGTACAAATTTAAAAAATAATGAGAAGAATCATCCAGTTATTAATAATCCAGATAATTCCCAGCAGATTAAAAGCATTCGCCATCTAAAATAGCTCTTAATTAAAAATATATGATTTAATATACATTAACTGTTTCTAGCAATAACGTTTCTCTGACCCTCCTCTTGTATTATTATTACAATTTAAATGTCTAATAAAATGCTCTTTATGCTTTCCTATATATCTTACATTTTTTTCACCTGTTGTTTCCTCAGCTTTTGTGCCAGATGATTGTCACATTAACGTGCATCCTTCATAACCACAGAAAATTACAGAACTATTAAAACAGAGAGGTTGACCTAAATTCCTAGAAACCTTTGCCTCAAATACTTTTTTTTTTTTTTTTTTGGTGCAATACTATGTCTGAAGACTGTTACTGCTTATAAGGACTTCACAGTTCATTCAATATGACAGATTTCAAGCACATGCAACAAAAAAAAAAAAAACCTCTTCTCATAGCAGAAATGTCTTTGTAAGAAAAAAACCCCCACAAACAACTAACAAAACCAAACGAAACTTACTCAGTAAAATTCTTTACAAATAAGTGAAGGACCCTTTTTCAGAATTATTTAATCTCTTACCAGTGCTGGGCATCATTTTAAAGACTACAGAAGGAGGTTAGCCACCAAACTCACCTTAAAATATATTGATTAAAATAGTTCTATTCATCTAAATTCATATATCTAATTTAAAACAAATACAACCTGTAGGTTATGAACTACATTCTCTACTATGAGTCTTGTGCGAAGGGAGCTGAGAGCATTGGTTGAATCCTTGTTAAGAAATGGCTGTATAGTAACTACTGAAATCACAGCTGATAATAATTTTGGCAGTCTCAGTGGGGAAGCCAAAGACAGATTTATCATGGCAAAATGAATCATTTTTACAGAGTTTGATTCCCTTAGAAGAAGACCACACAAGACAGCTTGAAGGGTTTTACAATGATGTATTTGTACGAGCTGAACTGTGAATTTGCAATCTGCCTGTCGTGAGGAGTGGCACATAGCTGTGCCACCTGAGAAGAAGAGCATCACTGTTCTTTCCTACCCCGTGGGAGGTATAAGTTACCTTGAACTTTCTCTTGTGCAACAGCTAGCTTGTCTTGCATGTCTGTCCAGATGCTCTAGCAACCCTCAGAGGAGAAAAAGTCTGTCTACTTCCAACTCAATTCCTAATTGCTTACTTTGAGGTGTCAGTAGGGGCCTTTGTGAATGAAGACAGGCAGCCCTTGAAGACAGGGTTATTAATGTCACTCCTTTCACGAACGCTGAAGTTTGGAGTCTGAAATGCTTCCTCTTGTTGCGTAACACTTCATTTCAGGAATAATTCTGGATTCATTCTAAACATGAAAATTCCTATCTGCTTATGCTGTCATTTCTCCCTATATTCCGTGAGTTTATGTATTTTGTCCATTTGTAAACAGTCTTGCAAACTGTTGAGATTGTCTAATATTATATGATTTTCCTTATGAATGAGTAATTTTAATGCATTCATCATTATTGTAATGATCAGTTTAACCTTGAAGATCAAGAAACATGTAAGTATCCTTTCAAATTCTGTTCTTGTTTACTTCTTTACAGAGATAGTAAAGATATTTTGTAGTAGTTTTTTTAAACATTACAACTACTGAATATCAACACATTCCTTGAATTTGACGTCATGTTCTGTGTTGAATTTGTCAGCTGTAACAAACTGTCGGTCACAGACCCTTCCCCCAAAAAAAAGCCCAAAACAAATGCAGTTGGTTCTGTTCAAAAATATATCTGAACTAAATAGAGTATTAATGAATAGGTATGAAGAATTGTAGTAAAAAACTTCTAGGGGCACCTATGCTTGGAAAATGATGGAATCAAGTTAGTTGATTAGTTCTCTTTTTTTTTTTTTTCTTTTTTAAAATAAATACAGAAAAAGAAATTCCATCTCCCAAACTGACGGCATCATGTTTTCTGAACAAAAGAGAAAGGAAAGGAGATTAACTGGATGATGAAACAATCCCCTGAAAACTGTATAAATTGCAGCCCAACTGTGAAAGCAACTCCTAAAAAGACAATGGCACCGGCAGGTTTAAGATCAGATGTGTCAGCATATCCCCTGTTCTCACACTGAGATCACAGAATACGTCACAGACCTTACCTGTCCCATTTATGCTATATGGTGTG